>NW_026056261.1:0-41170 GCF_023757985.1 Alternaria ethzedia
ACCCTCCCCATTCCCATCCCCACCTCCATCCTTCTCCACCAGCACAGCCCCCTCATCAGTATCAAACGCCTTCCTCTTCCTCTTCAA
Organism: Alternaria ethzedia; assembly: GCF_023757985.1. Taxonomy (NCBI): domain Eukaryota; kingdom Fungi; phylum Ascomycota; class Dothideomycetes; order Pleosporales; family Pleosporaceae; genus Alternaria; species Alternaria ethzedia. The sequence goes on from NW_026056261.1 coordinate 88, forward strand.
CTCCTTATCCGTCTCCAGCATCTCGCTCACCCTACCCAGCTTCCCCGTATCCCTTCTCAACATGAATTTAAAGTCGTCGAGCTTGATTTTGGCGCGGCGTGCGTGGTGCGCGACGGACGCGGCTTCGTGGCAGGTTTCGATGATGTAGTCGGTTATGATTTCGTCGAGGACGCGCATGGTTTCGGGGAGCGGGTAGTCGTTGTCGCCGAAGGCGAGGAGGAAGGCTTCTACTGGAGATGAGGGGAGGGCGGGTTAGTTTGGGTGGATGGTGGTGATCGGGGCTTGGGGGTTTGGGTGCGCGTTGGGGGTACTGATGGATTGGGGTATGGGGACTTACAGTCTTGCGTAGGAAACTGCTGGCCTTTTTGCCGCAGGCGCATACGTGGCTCTGTCATGGTGTTGTGTCTCTCGCGCTCTTTGTCGTTGTTCGACTGCCTCGTTCTCCTCTCTCAGCGCTCTTCTTGATCTTTGCTTCGTCGCCGCTATCCGTAACAATCGCGTGTGGTTCCTGCGCGCAACGCCCGTACAATGAGTTTCCGCGGTGCCGTAATAGTCGTTCTTCGATAGTTGAGGTGAAGTCGCGATCCTCCGTCGCGCTTGTTCCAGCAACAATAGCTAGCGCGCTGCGCGAGCTGCAATGACGATCCCACATGCGGCGGTCGGGAGTGCGCACAGACCAGCTGTCCGTGGGCGCAACCAACGTTCACCAACTACAGTAAAGCGACAATCTGGCCTAACGCGCGCGCTTTCACTAGGCAGCAACCTTTACCTACCCTCTCTCTGACTACGAGCGCATCTACTCTGGGATATACGCGAAGACACTACGAGCGACGAACGCAGACTATTCGACACCTATCCAAAACCACCACGATAAACCCTCCACCTTCGCATCTACATCCACATCCACATCCACATCCACTACTATCAAAATGGCCCGTACCCCGCTTTCCCTCTCGTCCATGTTCGCTAACAATCTCAAAGACCGCACTCTTCAACTTCCAATCCCTGCTCCTCGTAATCCTCCTCACAATCTGCACGGCCACGTACGCACACGCGACTTTCCCGGGCCCCCTCGACCGAAACAAGGAGAAGTATTGGATATCGCCTGTTTGGAAGGCTGCGCGTGTGGGGGAGAGGCTGAGCCCGTATGTTAGTTTGGCTTGTGTTGTTATGGCTGTAAGTGGGATTTTGTGATAAGAAGGGAGGGAGGAGGGAGGGATAGGGGAGGGGGGATAGGGGAGGAGGGAGGGGGATGGGATGGGGATGGAGATGGAAGCTGACGATACACAGGTACTGCAGTTTATGAGTTGAGCCGGTTGTGCTGTAGGAGGATACATCGTAGCGAAGGCGAACAGAGGGATTCGCGGAGGACACATTTACAAAGCGAGGCGTTATGGGAACAGCATCAGGAACCGGGCAATGGACATGTCGATCAAACTACCAGTCACGCATGCCGTCGAGGTCAACCTTCACATTGACCAACAAGCCACGGCAGGCAATCAGCGACAACACCAAAATCACACAAACCCATCCCACCATATATATTTAACAAGATTTTCATAAAATTAAAAAGGTTATATACATAAAGGCAGCAAACAAATCGCGCAAGCAAGCTTTCACACTCCTTGCCATCATTTTAGCCAAATGCCAGTGTACCAGCACAACCCCCAAAAGACTTTCCATCTAATACCACCCACTCCATCCCATAAAAAGATGAAACAACAACCACCGACCAGAGACACCACCCAATTTCGTACATATAGCAAAAGGTGATGATACACGACGTTTCCAGCGCCTAAACTAAAGAGCCACCTTCCTTCCTTTCTGTGATGGGAAGGGATGGGAAGGACAACGACTCGCTCGACTCGTGAGATGAGAGTTTCTGACACATTTTGAGGGCATTTCCGTAAGAACAGCAGTAGAAGTGACACGCAGGTAAGAATATAAGTAAACCAAACATCAAAAAGCAGAACATGTTGGAATGCCCTGAGCCAGCCGGACCGACTCCGTCCATTGCTGGTAACCCGTGTATAAGTGAAGAATGGAGAAAAGCCGCCGGTGTTGAGTAGAAAGAAAGAATACCATAGCTCCATGACAAGTGACATCGTTAAGGAAGAAGGGGATGAGAAACAGCAACAGCGTGAGCCGGACCTAACTCGCTCTCGCTGCTCAGTGCTTCCGGCTTCCCTCTCCCTTTTCGAAGCAGCCATGGAGGGCCGGTCGTGAACCCCTGCGTTCCTGCACACCCTCGACGTCACTCGCATCCTCGACCATGACGTCGTCGCCGCCGATGGAAAGATCAGGTTGGCTGTGTGCATCGTCAGCGTCTTCATCATCGTCGTCGTCGTGATCGCTGACAAGCCCAGGGTTGGACTCAACCGTGTGAGGGCTGAGATCTACCGGTGAGCTTGGCATGTGATGATCGCCTTCAGACTTGGTGGGAGACGGGAACGACAACGGCAGGCGCGCGTGACTGGAATTGCTGCCCTTCTTGCTGCCTGGTCGTGCTGACGGGGCTTTGCTTGCGGGTCCGCTGGCAGGGAGGCGCGCTAGATGCGGCGGCACTGCTGACACGGGGGTCGGGGCAGGGCTGTCGTCATCCGAGGCATCCATGGCGTCCAGGTCGACCTTTGCGCGGGCAGTCTCGACAAGCTCCTTGAAGTCGCCTTGGGCGCCGCTGTTGGCGAATCGGGCAGCAAGGTAGGGCGTCGATGATGACTTGGCAAAGTTAGCCGGGGTGGTAACCTTGGAATCGTCACGTGGTGAGGCGTTCTGATCACGGTGTACCTCCCGGGCTTGTGGGACGGGTGCGGATTGTGATGCTAGTGGGTGGACGATGCCGGGAGTGGCAACAACAGGGAATGACACAGCTGGAGGCGCAACTGGAGCGCTCGCAGGTTCGGCAGCGGCAGCGGCAACAGGAGTACCAACATTGTCAACATCCACAGGAACACCACATGCGATGGCTGCAGCGTCGTGGCTCTTGAAGACCTGCGTGTGCTTGATCCGGCAGTGATTGAGGAAACCCTGGGTGTTGGAGAAGTTGCTGTGGCCACACGGGGCGCAGTACAGGCGCACCCACTGACCGTCCGTCGATCGCTTGTGCAACAACGGGTCGACCTTGGGCGCTGGTGCTGGAGTTTCACCAAGGGGCGTGAGCTTCAACATTCCAGTTGAAGTTCGCGACGTGCGGCCTCTGTGAGACCCATAGTCAGCAAAGCTGCCGCGCGTCGTCCTGCCTTCACCAGTGCCAAAGTACCCTTGAGCTTGCTGAGCGAATGCGCGTTCAGATACAGGGTCGAACTTGGCGTCTGAGATCAACCATTTTGCGTAGTGGCGAGTGTACGGGCCGTCGGTGACTCCCCAAGGAGCAGCATACTGAGGTTCTGTCATGCCAGAGCTGGGTTGCAATGAAGCACCAACCCCGAGACTGACATCCTCACTAAGGCCTTCGGTACCGGGGAATGGGATGAGCGAACAACGCCTCAGCTGCTCGAGAGAAACCTGGCACTTGGCGAGCTCCTGTTCAATCAAACGAAGTTCGTTGTGCTTGAGCAGAATTTCGTAGTTGATTTGCGCTTCGATGGCTTGTTGCACAGGGGTCAGTCCAGAGTCCATGGTGGTCGATGGCGTGTTGATGGAGTCAGGTTTGGCAGTCGTTTGTTGAGGTTTCGCGGCCTTGCTCTTGCTTGCGCCCTCTTTCCTCGGCTGTGCCTTGGGTCGCGCATCCACTTCAGTAGAAGTAGGAAGACGTCCATTGTCGGTCGCAGCTTTCGCGTTTGCATTCGCATTTGCGTTGACCGTCGACGGTCTCACCTCACCATGCGCGCCCTTCCACTTCTTGGCTACTGGCTCAGGGCTGTCAGTCCGTTTCCGCTTGATCTTATTCATGTTGTTCATGAAGTGTGGCATGTCGACCGGCAGCGGTCTTGACTTGTGGAGCGTCGACTTCTCCATGATCTTGTCGCCAGGCGACTCGTTACACCATGGGAGGCGGAACATGGACTGCATTGTGAAAGAAGTGGAAGCCTAAAACCAACAGAGCTCATCTGTAGTTGTGAGGGTCGTGCGCATCGAAGTCGAGTGCTAGTGAGGCTGCAGGATGACGTTGCAGCAGGCGCAACAACAGTAATGCGCGACTTATATCTTCGGGAAAATCGAAGGGCAAGTCGTGCAGGAGAGAATATTAAAACGGGTAGGGGGTATCAAGTGCGGGCGAAGGAGTGCAGGAAGAGAAGCAACAAGCAGTTAAGCCGTTGAGGTGGTGACGTGGAGGGCAAGAGGCGCGATGATCGGCCACTCAAGGTTGATAAGGAAGAGACAGCCGCACCAGCACGAAATTCCGGGCAAGAATTCGTGAATACAGGAGAGAGGGGCGTATTACAGGCGTGCAGGGCTACAAAAGGCCGTGGAGAGGCGGTGGTGGGGGGGAAGGTGAGGGGATGGTGTGCCAGACGGCGATGATGTTGTGATGAAGGGCAGCGACGACGAAGTTCGGGGGGAGCAGTCATTCAGCGCATTTCCACACGTACGGGCTGGCCTAAGCCGCGCTAGCCGGGGGGCCCCGGTCAGCCCACCTCCTTGCCGGAATTGGCGATGTTGCCCTTGCGTCTCAGACAAAAGTCTCGACAAAGCAATTCACATGAAAATAGCAGACACCTCTGGTAGTCACCTTCATACTGTATCGCAACTCCACCGCTCACTGGACGACGTCGCTGCCAGCTGCGCGCCCAAGGTTTGCTTTTCGCGCAATTTACATCATTATGGGGCCTTTCGCTAAGTGTTAGCCAAGGGGCGCATCCGCTAAGTCGCTGCCAGCAAACGTTTAACGACTCAAGTCGTCTCAGTGTCGTTATGTCATCCGCTGCCGGCTGTCCGCGGGGAGTCAACGTGGTGGGAGTAGGTGGCACCACGCGAGACAGCAGCAGCAACAACAGTTGCTGTCGCACTGCACTGCACTGCGCATACGCCAGGCAACAGCATCACTACCATCGGAAGCCTCGGATCAAAATACGATCCTGGATACACTACCTAGGTCCCTGGGTATCGCACTCAATAGTCTACATCCAACACCCACAACCCACCAGGCCTCGATCACCATCCGGTGAAGTTTACACCTCACCCTCGCCGTGTGGAACAAGGTACTCTTCTTAGCCCAAGTCAATTATGCGTCCAAGCCTGGACGCTCCGGCGCCATTTTGTGGCGTTGGGCTTGGCCTGCATGCGCGGCCTCCCTTAGTGCCGCCCTCCACACTGGCGACCACCAACCGGCCCACTCAGACGCCGCGAGCCTGCACCCCCCAGCTGAAACATTCTCAACACCACGATGGCGATCGGCTGGTCGTGATCGTACGCTCACGATTGAAGACGTCATGTGATGTGTTGGAGATATATACTTGGATAGATTCGGGTGGCGTGAGAGACGACGAGAATGTTCTTCGAAGAACACTGTATGTCACAAGGACCGTAGAGAGGCAAACTCCCACCGCGATATGACTCTTATTGGAAACGGTGATGGGATTGCGTGGAGGGCTAAACCTTGGAAGCTTATCGCGGTCCCGGGCGGTCTTCCGTCTCCGGTTTCGCCCGTGCTTTCGATGCAGCTTGCGTCGGCACGTGGGTGCCCCGATGCACGCTCCGGATCAAACACCGCGGAAATGCTCCCAAGCATCGAGAACACCAAACACTCATGTTGAAAAGAAGGAATTTCGCGATTCTGATTCTGCGCATCACGCGCTGCTACCCGGAGCATGGGAAATCGCGGCTTGAAGATAAATTCTTACATCCGGTGATGTCAATACCGGCGCATCTGCGGCGCTCGCTTCATCTTTGTCGCTGTCGCAATCGCCATTCCAGTTGCCATCGCGATTATGGACTTGGATCCCACGACTCGTCGCAACCAAGAAGAGAACGCGCTTTTGACTCAGAATGAGGCCGGATCCAGCATCGGGCTGGTCACTGGAATTATAGCTTAGTGTGTACGGGATATTCTCGATAGCTCTGAGGTTGTCCGCTGCAGTGTCCGGCGTGTCACCGCTTGATGGCATTTCTCAACGTATCCTACTCCGTCGGTAGTTTCCTGATGGCACAATTATACTGCATCACCACCGCAGCTTCGCTGGGGCATGATTTGATCTGAAGCCTACATTGCTTTGCAATGCTATCAGCTTTTGTCTCATATGTCATTGTAGACGGCAGCGCACCTGTTCATGTTTTTCCATGTATAATGGGCCTCGATGCTGCATCCCTCCCAGCTGCGACCCATCGTTGTGTCTTCTGAAAGGATGTCTCTCTTTGGTATCTTTGAGTCCAGGAGACGACAAAGAATTTTTCTCCGAGTTGTGTGCAGGCCAGCTATATATGTGTTCTTCAATGTGGCAGATCAAAGCGATGTCCATGTGGTCTTGAAGCCTTGAATTACTGCCGGCCTGATTTTTATGCCTATTCCAGCCAGTATTCCCTATACCAAGACAACCTCGACCAACTCTGGTTCCTCCACATCGTGGCAGTAAGCAAAGCACATGCCCACGAGACGGAACGTGGCAGGGCCTGCAGGGCTCGCTTGATGATAAGGCCGGATTATCAACCCACTGACCGGAGGCATATGGACTCCGTCTTCATCTTTGTGGCTGAGTGCTTCAGCGGTACGAAACACAAAGTCCCCAGTCTGTACTTCTGCGAAGGCGATGCCGAACGCTGCACATCCTTCGTGTTCGTAGCGGAACGGATAGAGGCCCTGCAGTACTCGCCTCGCTTCCGACACAAAACTGTCATGGTCTATTTCATACTTCCGTTTTGGATCTTCTTCCAGTGGTAATCCGAAAACCTTCCTTACGTATTTATGCATTTCGGTGTAGTTACTCGACTTGATTTCATCGTGCCACCATGGTGTAGTCAGAGAGCCTTTGACCTCGACACGTGGTCGTGACAACATCGTTGGCGCGCGGGTAATCGCGAGAATGACTAACCACGCCACGATGTCTCTGGATATTGTTGAAGCCTGAACAACAAATTGACGGACAACAAATCGACGACCAAGCATCGTTTTCATAGATGCTAGCATGTCCAGACGGCAGGTGCTCGGTTGAACCTCGCAAATGCGATCGGTAGAACCACGGAATCGAAGCGCTCTAGAGTTGTACACTTCTATAAACATGGCTGTATCTCCTGTACCCAGCTTCATTGAGGGGAAATAGTAGCTCTCGGGGGCGTCGCGGACATCTGGCGAAAATCGAGGATTCTTCGTGTGGAGTGTGAGCATATCCTTCATATCCTCCATGGTCTTTTCTGTGTTCCAGCTGGGTACCCATGAAGGCCAGCGCTTGTCTTGCTGGGAGAGTGCCCCAAATTCGATGACTTGTGCGAGAACTTGAAAACCATGCCCAGATCCAACCGCAGCGGCGGCAAAATCGGTATAGACGTCCGAAAAGTGACTGTTGTAATTCACCGGGCACACTCGCATCAACGGTCTAACTTGTACAGGGGGAAGCTTTGTACTTAGCAAGAGACCGTACAAGGCATACAGGCGATCGCGTTCGTCGACACAATTGGCACGATGATACTGCTCCAGAAGCCCCAGTACTCTCTTAATCGCGTGATGTGGGTTTCTTTCCATTCCCTCAACATAATCTTTCTTCTGCGTCCTTGAAGTCTCCAGACTTTCAATAGTTTCGAGGGCCTGTGTTGCCACGGTAGCAAAACTACAGGCACCGTGCTCACGCTGGCTACTATCAAGAAGACTGCGATGAAAGTGCGCGCCCTGGTGGAATCTAACCCACGGAACTTCATGAAATCCGCAATGAACGATCACCTCGCGGGCAAGGGATACCTCTTGCAGGATCCATCGTCTTGTGAACCAAGCCCGATGGAAGAACTTCTTCACACACAAAGAGAGTGACGTCGTTTCGTCGGAACAACGACTCCAGACCTTCCTATCTATGGTCTGATGAAAGATTGTAACATAGGCCTCGTCCATGAACGAAAAACCCGGTTCGGGGTCACCGGTCCTGAACATTGGCCACACAGAATCAATCTCTTCGTCCGTTGCGGGGCCTAGCCAGACGTGTACTTTGCAAGCCAAGGCATAGATAATGTCCATCGTACGCACTTGTCGGCTCTTTTCTTGCCTTTCGGCTTGGTCGATGCAGACTTTGCCTTGGGTCAGTAAAGCCGGTGTGATGGAGAATGCATCAGTACGTACTAGCATCTATCCAGAGATAACATGACTCTGTAGGCTTCCTCAAATGTCGCAACATTTCATCGACGGTCGCCGTGATTCGGAGCACTTTGCCATCGCAATTGAGGGACACAAAATTCTCTTGAGTGCCCCAGCAATAGGATACGCAATCGTAAGCTGGCGGGGCTGCTTTGGCGTCCCTAATCTTCTGTACCACGAGGCTGCCGCGGAGAGGTTCAGCGAACGCGCCTGGCTCCAAATGGAGGACGCGGATCTCGTAGCTGGCGTTCATTGGTTGATACTGGTAAGGCGCCTCATGATCCTCCATCTTTGGTTGCCAGATCTGGGCTTGATGTATGACCCACGGCAAGTCGGATCAAGGCAGTTGAGACGTCAGGTTTGCGCGGCGGGTAACATCAGCTTTGTAGCATACTGCAGAACCCGTCCGGCTAAACAACAGGGTACAAGGCAAGAGAAAGGGGCGCAAAGTAGCAGAGATTACCCAGCCGACTCTATAGGTTTTCATGTCAAGTCGCACCAACCCCGCACCCGCGCATCCAAGATGAGGGCATGCGGCGCAGTCGACACACCCATGGACCGGGATATGTTGTTCAGTCATTGGACGTGTACGCGAGTGTAGCACAGCGACTGCGGGCTATAAAGCGATGGGTTGGCAGCGACGTCGTGAGTGCCAGCTTCATAGCAGAGCGATAGCCGCCGATGTAGCCGTCGGAGAGTGCTATGACATCATCGACATCAACACACGCGAACGCCGTATGTCCTCGCGATTGATGGCTTTACCTTGTCGCGCGCGTATAGAGATGGAGTTCGCGTAGTGTACGATCCCGCGTTCGAAAGACGTGATGGAAGCCTCCATGATCAGGTAGGACCGTGACTAGGCGCCCGTAGCCGATCGCCCCTTCCCCATGAAGCCGCCTTAACTCATCCCGCAACCATCACATATATCCACACCGCACAACACAATGGCCATCACCAACGTCGCCCTCATCGGTGGCACAGGCACGCTCGGCGCACCCGTCCTCAACGCGCTCAAAACCTCCGAGTTCGACATCTTCGTCCTCAACCGCCAAACATCCAAATCGGTCTACCCCAAAACGAAAGTCATTACAATCCCCGATGATCTCAACGTTGATGGAGTCGCCAAAGTACTACGAGAAAACAAGATCGACGCCCTCGTCATCACCATCGCAGGAAGCCATGTCGAGTCGCAGAAGAAGCTCATCGATGCCGCATTCAAGGGCGGCGTGAAGCGCGTCATGCCCGCCGAATTCGGCAGCTGCGATTCTGCGGATGACAAGACGAATGAGATTCTACCGCTGATGAAGGGCAAGAAAGACGTGCGAGATTACCTCCTGACATTGGAGAACAAGGAGCGCGAGGACGGCATGGGGAAGCTGACTTGGACGAGTCTCGTCACCGGCCACTTCTTCGATTGGGGCATGACCTGCGGTCTACTGAAGTTCGATGTAAAAGGGCGCAAAGCATACATTCTCGACGGCGGTAACATCAAGTTCTCCGCTTCGAACCTGGACTTCATCGGCAAAGCAGTCATCAAGATCTTGGAGAAGCCAGATGAAACTGCTAACAAGCTACTCTACGTCCACAGCCACCATGTCACGCAACTCGAGGTTCTTGCTGCGCTGGAGAAGGCTACAGGCGACAAGTTTGAGCGCATCGATCAGAACAGTAAGGAAGAGCTGGACGTTTCTCGGCCGAAGATGCTGAGTGGAGATGGTGAGGCGAGGGAAGAGGTCGTCGCAGTGTGGGGAGTGGTCGCTGCGGACTGGAAAGAGAAGGAAGGCTTTGCAAATGATCTGCTAGGGCTGCAAGAGGAAGATCTCGATGAAGTCGTACGAAGGGTTGTGGCGGATTTGTGAACGCGGGTCCGTTGTAGAATAGAGCCGCATACCTCAACGCGGGCAAGTCAACGATGGTTACGGACGTGATAGTAGTCTACCAATCACGCTAGTCGCGAAACTGCTATCCAGCACTAGTGATACCCGTCTAGTAACAATATGCGGGGGAATAAACTCCCACAAAATCACGTTCCCACGCAACGATGAATCACCATGACGGCTACACCCAAAGTTAATCGCAGGACGACTTCAGGTTCGAGAGCGAAGCCCAGAAGACTGCCAAAGGTCATGATTAGTCGTCATTGCGCGGTGTACCAAGTCCTACGTCCTCTTGTTAGTCCCAATGCGGTGCATGATTAGCGCAGCCCTTAGTAACCACTCGGTTGTGATTACTATTCCTAATCACGTGTAGCCTACCTAGGTAAATCTACATCGTCGGCATGCATGAATGTATTTGGATATTATATAAGCCTCGTAGTAAACCCGATATCCAGACAACCAACACAACGCCTTCTCCCACAACATTTCCCAGGTAAATCCCAACTCAAAGCCTCGTACCCGCCCGTCAACCACAGCAATGCCTCTCTGGATCATCTACCACCCCCCCAACACCTTCACCTCGCTCCCCGATAAAACCGCCCTCGCAAACGAAATCACAAAACTCTACACCATCGTCGGCCTCCCTAGATTCTACGTAAACGTCCTCTTCCAGCCCATTCAACCCGAGTCTTTCTTTATCGGCGGCGTACCCCGTCCCTCACCCAACAGCGAAGCAAACAAGCCCGGCCGCGATAGCTCAGTGTCTATGATACGGATCAAGATGGAACATCTTGCAAGGCAATTGTACTTACATCCCTATGTTCATCTCTCATGGAAGTATGTGCTGACGCATGAGAACAGTACTTCACTCGAGCACAAACACCGCTTTATGGATGCTGTGGACAAGGCGTTGAAGCCGTTTATTGCGGATAAAGGCTACGATTGGGAGTATAGTTGTGAAGATGTAGACAGGGATTTGTGGAAGGTGAATGGAATGGTGCCGCCGATGCCGGGGACGGATGCGGAGAAGGAGTGGGCGGAGAAGAATGTTGCTGTGCCGTTTAGCGCGGAGAAGGGGGGGTTGGCGGGGAAGTTGTAGGGGATGGTGGATGAATAGAGACACTAGCGAGTATGAGAATGCCTATGAACATGAAGGTGCTAGCGGGTATGAAGATAGCTAAGTACTTGAGGATGCTAAAGAATACGTCGACGCCAAAGAGTGTGGAAATGCCTGTAAGCGTCGTGTGTAGTCTGTAAATGGCTTCTTCAGATTCGTGTGGTAGTTTTATGTAGTTAATAAGCGATTGCTATGACGATGTGACTTGTAAGCGGAGAGGGGACTTGAAAGCGAAAGAATAATAAGGGATCGGTTGAATATGGATGTAGGCGTCTGGATTGGGGAAGCTATGTAGTCTCAGGTGTTGTGGTTCGAGGACGATGGCGCAGTGCGAGTGAACGTTACATCATGCCGAAGTCTCGATTCTCAACTTCCACCTCGTCGCGCGACTCACGCATCATCTTTGATGCCCACTGTCATTATGAGATGCCACAGCAGTATGGGAGTAAACTGGGGATAGGATGACTCTGGTGTCGAAGGTCGACGTTGGCCGCGCCTTCCTTCCACGGGTCGCTCTCACCTCACTCGCCAACGAAAAGCGCGTTTGCTCTCATAGTAGCGTATCCACCGCTACCGACACAATGCCTTACCTTCACTTTGTTTGCAGAGCCTTCACTCACCAGCCCCTCCCACGCCAGCTTCCAGCATGAAGCTCCACATCCTCACCCTCGCAGTGCTCGCGACACTGGCCTCGACACACGTCCTCCCTCCCAGAGATACCTCACTCACGAACCTCACCTACGGTGTCAACCTCAAAGATACACCCGAAGACCATGCCGCAGCGACATTCGATCCCTCCACCGTCCACACCACCGCCGACCCCCCACCCCCCAACGCCAAATACGACAAAGCCGTCTCCACCGGCCAAACCCTCGACTCCGCCATGAAATCCAAAGACAACATCGCGCGCTGGCTCTTCAAAGACTTCCCGCAATACGCTGAAACCTGTCAATCCCCGTTCACCGGCGACGGGCGTGCCGACCTCGCGAAATGGGGTTTCGACGACAGTGACGCACTGAGCGAGAAGATAAAGAACGAATGCGACTTCGATGCGTATCATAAGATTAAAGCCGCGTTCGATGAGATTGGTCTTGATACGAAGGCGGCGAAGGATGGGGGGCCGAATCGGTGTTTCAAGGTTAATCATCGGGATGGGCCGGCGATTAAGAGGGATGAGAAGGGGGAGTTGCCGAATGAGGCGAAGCAGTATTATGATGTTTGTGGGCGGGAATACAGAGTACACCTCACCCTCATTCAACCGCCATGAAAACCGAGGCTAACACACGCACACCCCAGGCCACAGGCGCATCCTACGAATTCGCCGCCAACCCCTCCGGCCTCCTCGCCCTCATGAACATCATGTCCATGACCTACTCCGCAAAAACATACACCTGGTTCCGCACGCCCCTGCCCAGCGAACTCCCCGACATAGGCACCACGCAGGATATCGGGTGGGCCATGTGGAACCGCGTCGGCGCGACTAGTCCCGCTGGATTGAAGGGATTGAAGTATCTGCTTGTGACGCAGGTGATGAATGCGGGGAGTAGAGAGATATTTCGGCATGCGCTGGGCTTGTTGGAGCCGCCGGAGAGTGAGTATAAAGTTTGGCCGGGGCATGAGTTTCTGATGGATGGGAAGGGGAAGGGGGGGAAGGGGGGGTTGGCTATACTGGGTATGTTTGATCGCACAACTCTGATTTCTCGATGGGGATGAAGATGGAGGAAGGAACGCGGGCTAACGAGATACTAGGTTCGCCGGTGGGTCGATGGGCGGGCTATCTCTTGCTCCAGCACAAGGACCAGCTCGGTGGGAATCGGTACATCGAGAAGGTGAGGCTGTTCAAACCGCCCGGGGCGAGCTTGCCATACCTTCTCTTCTACGTCGCGAAGGATCCGTGGGTCGGCGAAGTCAAACCGGTGGCTGCGAAGATGGTGAGCGGGATGAACGTCACGAATGCGTTGGAGATGGATGATGGGATGACTGCGACGGATGTGTCGGTGAAGAGAGGGGATGAAAAGAACCTCATCAGACAGCATGTCGTCGTTGTACGAACATAGCGTGTTGCAACGAGGAGAGCTTGGTTGGCGCATGGAGGTTGCGATAGCCTTCGAAAGGATATAAGACGAGAAAGTTGTACTATCTGCTTCATAGATCGTCAGACGCACCCGTCGACCAGATACAAAAGATTGATCTATACATTCTCAATCAACGAAGGATCTGTAGGCTAATGTTGTTCAACCAGTGGTTGTAAGTCGAACGGCACGGATCTCACACGACGGCATTACATAAGCATGTAGTAGACGAGATCTCCCGCAGCCTCCCCCACCTACCCGGTTGTAACGAAGGGAGATTCAGTGAGTATATGAAGGTTGAGATAGCTTCTTAACACCTCCTCAATGAGAAAAGTCATACCATCTCTCTCAACCTCTGCAGCACAAATATCATCCATATCCCCAAATCCACCACCTCCACCCATCTACACAAAATCAAAAACATCACCCTTATCCCCCACCATCCTCCCCACCCTCTTCCCGCCCACAATCCTCTCCAACTCCATCCTCTCCCACCTCGAAAAACACACCTTGACACTCGCTTCCGCCCTGCTTATCTCCGCCCTCTCGATGCTCTTCCCCACGAACCCCAGTATCTCGTCGTAGAACTTGGGGTTCTCAGGAACGCCGTAAAACACCACGCGCTTCACACCCCTGAGATTATAGCGATGGAAATGGTGCGCGCGGCCGGTGTAGAGAAGGAGGGAATGCTTGCCATTCATGAAATGGGACCGTGCCTTGCGGACGTCGGTTGCGTCTGTGTATTCGCTGATGGATGCGTATGCGATATCGGAATCAACGAGGGAGTTCCTGACGCGTACAAAGTCTAGGTAAGACGGTATAAACACCAACGCACCCAACCCGCCATCTGGTTGTTTTGGTAACCGACTAATACCCGGCAAGACCGAGTTCGTGAAGTATTTAAACCGCGCATCAGGGTCTGTGAGGTGAGACGGCGAGTCGAACCGCGTGAACGTTTGTTTGATTCCGTAAGAGAGTGACTCGATGAGGCCGGCGGTGTGGTCCGGTACGTATTTCAGGCGGCCGGCGTAGTTGCGCATGTGTTTGTTAAACAGGGTGTTTATCTTCGGTGTTAGGAATGCGGATAGAATGATAGTTTGACGGATGTAAGGTGCATGGCCATCTAAATACCAACTCCTCACGCGCGAAAAGTCGCAGCCATGCGCATCTTTCGGCTGGAGATTCAAGTGCTCGAACACGTATTCTGCGTGCTCCCAATTTTGCATTAGCGCTGCGTCGGCTTGTTCCATGATGACCATTTCGATGGAGGAGAGGAAGTCGGAGTCGCCTTGTTTCTTTTTGGGGTCGCCGGTTTCGATGGCGCGGCGCAGACCGAGGGTGGATGCGAAGATGATGTCGGAGTTGTAGAATGTGGAGTAGAACTTCAGCGTCTTGCGTGTGAGTTTTACGCCGATGCGGAATTCGTTGTCGTCGTTTCCTTCGAACAACTCGCGGAAGTCGGCGGGGCGGTCGGGCGAGAATTTTTCTTCTGGAAGGGAGAAGGAGTCGAGGAAGCGCTTTTTGTTTTCTTGCTGCTCGAAGGCGTGGAGCGAGGTTAGGGAGTCGAGGACGCGGACGCAGGCTTGTTTCGTCTCGAGGAGGAAGAGGATTTTGGGGCGCGTGAATCCTTGGTCGCGGTATTCGATGTCGGGGTCGGAGGAGTCTTTGGATGTGGAAAGCTTGGCGTTGTTTTTGAGGACGCGGTCGCGGGTTGTGAGGATGTGGTTTAGGGCGTGCAGACAGGTTATGTCGCGTAGACGGCTGGCGTTTTGGACTGTTCTTGCGCCGAAGAGCAGGTCTTGGTAGCCGAAGATTGAGGGTGCGATGGCTTGTTCTAGCTCATCGAAAGCGCCGACCTTCTTCTGGGCGTTTTCAACAAGTCGCGCTTTCAACTGGACGTCGCGTACACTTCTTAGCTTCCGGGTTGGCTTGACCTCGTCGCTGGGAACCTGGAATATGCCGACGCCCTTTCCGGACGCTCGATCCAGCTTCTGTGATGTCCACTGGTTGGCTGCTATCCGCTTGAGTCGCATGGCTAGTTCGTTCTCATCGGGGTTCGCAAAGTGCTTCTGGTAGGCCTGCTCGAGCTCCTGCTCTTCCTGGTCGTCATCCTCCGCGTCTTCATCATTATCAACCTCAGCCTGCTCGTCCTCCGCCTCGTCGCCCTCCAGTGTGGTAGATTCAGCGTCGTCGTCTACTTCGACCTCCTGTTCAGGCTCATCGTGCTCCAGCTTCCGCCTCTTCTTGCGATGCTCTTCCGAACCAGTATTGCGCGACGAGAAAGACTGCAGAAGAGTCGCATAGGCGTTCGAGATGGGTTGCGCTTCTTCTTCCTCCTCTTCGTCCGAGACATCGTCTTCTGATACGTCGGATTCGCTCTCGTCGGATGGGGTGGGTTCGCGCATGGGGATGTTCCTGGTATTGTTAGGATTGGACTAATGTAACTGCGACCAATATCCGTACTCACGAATCTTCGACCTCGTCTCGTGTTCTCGCTGCGGCAAATCCGCCTCTGCTTCCACCTCTTCCACGACCTCTCATGCCGCCTCTGCCCCTTCCCATTCCGCCGCCTCTGCCGCCTCTACTGCCGCCCCTTCCTCCTCCACGAGCGCCGCCTCGTCCTCTCATTGGCGCCATGCCGGTTGCGCGGTGTATGCGCCGATGTGTAGGGAGCTTGATGCAAGGTGCGGGTCTTTTCGCAATGAGTAGTGGAGGTGGGTGGAAGTTACGACCACCTCTTGCGCAGGCAGAGAAGTGAAGTATATGGATGTGAGAGGTAGAGTTGTCCCGTTGAGATACTTCGTAGGTTAACTCCGCGCCGCGAAAAAGTTCAGATGGTCCGTGCAAGCGAACGCACCCTGCCCAGATTTCGTGAAGAATATCGCTGCGTGCCCCACCAACCACATTTGACGTCTCCGAGCGCCTCACCACACGCCCACCACCACGCCCACCCGCAATACCCTACCACCATCACAACCGCCACCATGGCCGAGAACGACTCCTTCCTGCATCTGGCGCGCCCGCTCGGCCCCGCCTCCATGGGCACCCAGCCGTCGACTGCCCCGCTGAACGTCGCCATCCAGCCCCAGGTATGCGACAAGCCACGGTCGAGGCTGCCTGCTCTACTCTCTGACACCATCTGCTAGGCCGTCTTCTCCATCCTCGACCACTCCCTCCGCCGCCCCGCCGAGCAGGAGCGCGTCATCGGCACCCTCCTCGGCACCCGCAGCGAAGACGGCACCGAGATCGAGATCCGCAACTGCTATGCCGTCCCCCACACCGAGACGGCTGAACAGGTCGAGGTCGACATGGACTACCAGAAGCAGATGCTCGCCCTGCACCTGCGCGCCAACCCCCGCGAAGTCCTCGTCGGCTGGTACGCGACCAGCAGCGACCTCAACACCTTCTCCGCCCTCATCCAGAACTTCTACAGCCAGCAAGGCGACGGCACATGGCCACACCCCGCCGTCCACCTGACTGTTTCCACCGTCCCCGGCCAGGAGATCGAGTCCAAGACGTACATCTCGGCGCCCATTGGCGTCACCGCCGAGCGCGCCGCCGACTCGTGCCTCTTCATCCCCGTGCCCCACGAGATCAAGTACGGCGAGGCCGAGCGGTCAGGCCTGGAGCTCATCTCGTCCGCCAAGGACCGCGAGGACCGGTCGCAGGACGTCATGACGGACCTTGACTCGCTGGAGACGGCCATCACACACGTCCTGGACATGCTCGAGCGCGTCTCCAACTACGTCAACAACGTGCTGGACGAGGAGGCCGAGCCATCCTCCGCGCTGGGCCAGTTCCTGATGAACGCCCTCAGCCTGGCACCCAAGGTCGAGCCCGCCGACATTGAGCGCGACTTGTACGTCAGAAATATTTATACTTCCAGACATATGCTAATAAATTCCAGCAACGCACACATCCAAGACGTCCTCGTCGTATCATACCTCGCCAACACCATCCGCACACAAATCGACCTCTCGAACCGTCTCGCGACCGCTGCGCTCACCATGGGCGGCGGCGACCCTCTCGCTGGCGACGGCAAGAAGGACGGCGACAACAGGGGCAAGGGCGGCGACCGACGAGGCGGCGGCAAGGGCAGGCAACAAAGAGAGCAGGAGGCATGAATGGGATAAAAGGCACACTGCATGGAGTTTGGCGTTCTAGTGACATGCCACTGCTAACGCAGTAAGCGCGACATCGCGCGACATGACGCTCTGGGACTAGCGTTATCAGGAAGAAGTCGGGTTTGAGGTCAGACAATGGTCGCGAGGGCTATGATGAGAGACAATGTGATCAGGGGGGTGATTTACTCGTGAGCGAGCGAGCGAGCGAGCGAGTTAGAGTCTGTCCGAGAAGCGCTGTATAACTACTACATTCATCCCTGCGGTAGCATTGACGGCATTTGGCCATATGCATGAAAAGTCATGAAATGAACAAGATTAAACAGCTGGGGTTGTACGTGTGATTTCATTTCCCGATTCAGACACGGCTTGTTCGCTATTTACATTTTAGTGCACCATGATAGAAGCACCATGATAGAAAAGCAGGCATGCACCTCGGAGTTGAAATCCAAGATATGACGCAAGAGGAAAATGCACCGTGATGGAGACCACGATAGAGCGCAAAAGGAAAGTGCACCGTGATGGAAACCACGATATGAAGCGAAGGGAAAATACACCGTAATAAAGACCACGATATAACGCGAAAAGAGAGTGCACCAGATCGAGACCTGATAGAACGCGAAGGGGGATGCACCGTGATGAAGACCACGATAGAATGGAGTGCACCAGATATACATCTGATAGAGCGCGAAACCGAAATGCACCGTGATAGAAACCACGATAGAACAGAGTGCACCGTGATACACACCACGATATGAAGCGAAAGGAAAAGTGCACCAGATCGAGATCCGATAGAACGCAGTAAAACCATGCTCCGTGCATTCATTAGCCACACAAGCCGCTTGCCATTTCGCCGTCTGCGATAGCCCAATTTTCCATTTTCTGTCTTGGGGTTAGCATCGCTGGTTTGAGAAAGTGTCCTAGGGGTTGGTACTTACTTCGAGGTTCAATAGCCGCGACGTAAGGCGGTTGCAATTGTTGTGTCGATTTGGGTCAATCATTTCGGGACATTCGATTTGGTTCATGTCGATTTGGTTCAATCAATTCGGTTCGCTTGATTTTGGTCATGTCGATTTGGTCCACTCAATTCGATTCATGTCGATTCGTATCATTCGATTTGGTTCAACCAATTCGGTTCGAGGATCATGGTCGAGGACGAGCTCGCGAATGGCCGCCGCAATATGCCACGGATGCTGACGTTTTCGCGACACCTCCAATTCCGATTTGTCGTTTTGCGATTTCGATTGCGATGCTAGCAAGATGGGCAATTCGTCGAGGTTGTTTAGCAATTCCGCCGCTTTGGTTGCAAGGGCAGCGACGGCATTGACTCGCTTTTCTATGGGTATGTTAGCAGGGTGCTTAGAACAGCTGTACGCGTGATCATGACTCACTTCCGACGCCTTTGCATCGCAGGTACAATTCCACAGACCGATTGTCAACAATTCAGCGCCGGTGCGTCGGCAACGAGGCGCTCGAGCGCCTTGATTGTACGCTCGTAGTCATTTTGCAATTGCAATGTTTTCAAGGAGTCATGACGAGGATGAGCGGCGGCTCTAGCGATTTGCGATTCAATGTGTGTCGGCGTAGTGTTCACATTGCGTTTTGTTGTTGTTGCTTCGTGGTGATGGTGTTGTGGTGATGATGGACTGGCTAGGCAGCAGCGGAAGGCAGGCCCGACGCCCCGCATTGATCAGTCACGTGCTTGTGCGTCATCGCCGTTAACACCTGAGCGCCTTCTGCAACACTACAACCGCCGCACGTACTCAGCATCTACCAGCATCGCCTATCGGGTGGTTAACGAAATTGCCCACCATCATCCGCGTCATCGATCAGGACTTCTCCATATGCCACGTGAATCTCCGAACACAACATGAAGTGATCTCCCGTCGTGGCGCAGTCGTGGCAGTGAACTCCAGACCGTTCAGCCCGATGAAAGCGAGGCTGGCGCTCTTCCTGGTTCAACAACAGTACCCGGTAACGCTCTCTAATCCCTCATGGTAGGAGCTTGATTCTGGACTAGGCTACGAGATGTTGACCTCACCGCCCATTGTGGAGTTGCCTCAGGCAGACTCAGAATCTCGTGTCGTCGTAATGGCTTTCGGTCCTGCTGGCACCGCGTGGTTTGCTGCGCCTGCTTCACAGTTCTGCCTGGAAAAGGTTAAGGTATAAGGATGTCTTGCATCTCTATTCAGATTGACCAACATGCTAGTATTCTGGTTACGTATCTTTGTTGCAATGTCACTTCGCAACACTCTCGTCGCTGACAACACCCCTTCTGCTTCGTCACAGAGAGTCGCGCGCCATCCGGTTAACCTGAATGCCGTTCCCGATGACATTCACCACCTCATTCTCTCGAACATCGTGGACACATCACCCGCAGATCTACTCAATGTAGCACAATCTTCTGGGGTCTTGCACGATGCGGCATTGCCGTACATATACCGCAACATCATCTTGAAAGGAGAGTCAACGGCATACCAGGCACTCGTGGAGAAGCTCTCCAAGGATGAGCACGGTGACCTTACGAAGCATATTCGCGGTATTACCGTCAAAGACGAGGTACCCTCTGCAGACCTCATTACGATACTCAACAATACTTCGCGACATAAAAATCTCCGATCACTCAAGTACGTTGATTCGCACTTTTGTAAGCACTGAACTGACTCTGATAGTTGGGAGACCTCCGCGCACATACCTCCGGCAGTATACGACATTATCCACGCGATTGAACCGAAGCCCGAGATACGCGTTGTTGTCGTGGACCGAAAGATGGCGAAGACTATTCCACATCGTCAGATAGACATGAAGCTTCTGTCATCTCCGCTTCTCGTCAGCTTGACCTACGAGGTATACATGCAGGGCTTCGCTCCCGAGCACCCATGCCGATCCGAGTGGCCTCGATTCTCCCAGGCACTGGCGGCTGGCGGGAACGTTAGATCTCTTCGGCTCCAAGTTTTGCAAGACGGCCACAACCTTTTCACACCCGATACGGAGCCGGCGAAGATACCGCGTCTCGATCTCACCACCGGTATGCGCCTACCTCTTCTCGAGGAAATGACTCTTCAGACTTTGAGATATCATGGTCAGACGGCGTACCTCTGGGATCCCGACTACTGCCGCATGTTTCGCGATGCTATCGACCCTTCCCGACTGCGTAAGCTTGACTTCGGCGGCGAACATCCCGAGAACTTCTTTACTTGCTTTACAGGACTTTGCCCTCAGCTTGAAGTGCTGAGTTTTGGGATGTGGGAAGGAGATAAAGCGCCTGCGAAGCGATTCATTGAGTCGATTGATGCACTTGAACATCTCGATTTGTCACGGGCGCAAGCGGGTATAGACGACCTTTGGCCCGCTATTGAGCAGCACAAGGATACACTCGAGACACTGATCCTTGGGCCGACATTCGAAGCATACTGCCACAAGGTTGTCATGCCCTTCAGCCGTTTGAAGGACATCGCGCGGACATTCCCTAGACTCAAGCATCTAGGCTGGGACGCACCCTGCGAACGCAACGTAAGCCACGCTCACTCGGACCAAATTCACAGTTGCGCTGACCGTGCTATTAGATCGATCCGCAACATCTCGTCGCCCTAGTAGGGCTAAATCTTACGAAGCTTGATCTCTGGCTGCACATTCCCCACGAAGCAAATGACTACAGCGAAAAGCTCGTACAAGATATTTGGGGCAACATCCCCCACCCCGAACTTAACAAAGAAAGTACTGTCGCATCTGCGACCGGTATCGCAGATCGTCTTCTGGGGTCGGGGCAAGGCGCTTTTAAGTGGCTTACTCTTCATCTTTCGCGAGAGGGGGCGTCGGATCGCTGCCAGCCGTATATGATGTACTCGAAGCTGCAACTTAGACTGAATGCGCGTTCCGAAAGGACGCGTGGAGACAAGTGGAATGTGCGCGGTAAGCTGGACTGGTCTTATGAACCCACTTTGGTGGAAGATCTGCTGTTTGAGGGAAAATAGGAGGATGACGACCAGGATGAGGTACAAGACGGTGTCCTTTCTTGCAATTGAACCTTTGTGCATTCTGCTCCCTTTCTCATCTTATGATCCTTCGGCATAGTAGGTGATGCTAGTCAATAGTTAGCTCTCTGTCATCCACTGCATCCACTGGTACTGCGAAGACGCAGAGTAAGCAATGAGCCACTCACAACTCCCGCAATATATCACTATCCTATTCGCAATCGTAATCCTCAAATGAGAGAGATTGCAATCATGAGACTCATGGTTGGCTCGTCTTAATTATGGGGTGTATGCGAACCACGGAACAGCCATAACCCTGTTTGGTAGCGAACGTCACATTCATCCATCTACTCGAAAAGCTTTGCACCCAAAATATTCGCCTTTGCATCTATTATATCTCCTCATAACACTCGCAACAATGTACGAACATGAGCTAGAACAACAGAGCGATGAGCAAGCGATGCTAGTCGCCGACCAGACGCCCACACAAGAGCAGCGTAAAGCCGCACAACGCTTCGAAAAGATCGAAAGAAGAGCCATAAGAAACCGCATAGCCCATCTCGACCAACTTCTCGCACGCGCGAGGGAGAATGCATACAAGGCTCATTACCGCGCGGCTGATCTGAGCGCAAAAGTCGAGGAAGAACGACCTGCTCTCATCGAGGCCTTGCTTCCATACGAAAGGCGCAAGGCAGCAAGATCGAGACAAAGAGCCAGAAAGCACCACACGGAGCTTCTTAACCGGTTCTTCCGACTTCCCAGAGAGATCCGCGACATGGTATACCACCACGCCTGGAGCGGCACGATGATATCCTTTTACCAAGAGCTAACCTGGAATTTCGCGGAACACGATCTTATTCCCTGGGGCCCAGTTATGACAGCTGAGTATTCATCGGAAGGTACATACAGGGCGAGTCTTATGTCGACATGCGATCTTGTCGCACCAGTGCACGGAGGCCCCTGCAAGGGACTTCGACACGCGCAAGAGTATGCTTGGATATGGACGAGCCAGCAGATCTACACAGAGTCTACGGAGCAGTTTTATCGGTATACCCAGTTCACACGACCAGTGCGGGCTGAGAGACATTACTATCATATGTGCGCGCACATCGTTCCGAGACGCAAGTTATACGAGTCGGCGGACGCCTTCCCGAATATCCTCCTCGCACGCCGAGTACTGCTCGATGTAGGATACGAAGTATGCCTTGACGTCGCCAACCATGGCATATCGGCCTCGATTCTGGAACTGCTGGCTATGGCGAAGAAAGGGGATCAGAAGAAGGCGCTGCAGGTGAGTTGGATTAGGGTTATAAGGAGTATGGCGGACACGAAACCTTTTCAGCTTAAGGATTTGGTTCCGGCTAGTACGCCTCATTCTATGGCTAGTAGAGCGTTCGAGGAGCTCGTGTTGAAGGATTTGGAGAGGGTGGGCTGGGAGATTGCGGTTGGTGAAGAGGAAGGGTAATTTGATGGTACGGCGGGAACGTGGAGCAAGATCGGACACCTGATGCTTGCGCAACTTCGAAAGGAGACGCAAGCAGATACTCTCACGAAGGGAATACATTGCAGGTATGAAATGCCGATCATTGATGACGGTGATATAGTGGGTATGCCTTCTGCTTCATGAGAGCGCAATGAACCTGTATTGCTAGTGCGGTAGCAATCTGCTATAGGCAGACGTATTCTTCGCTTGGAGTTGATGTTGATAGCGAAGGCGCAGCAAAGGACGCAACAGCTTGGACGCACGCAGTGGTGTTTAACAGGGGATGGACGAAAGATAAGTAGTAGTAGTCTGTATGTAAGGGTATTGTTGTCAGGGCGCCTACTGTAATAGCCGTATATAGTATAACATTTCTACCTTACATTAGCCACTTCCCTTTCCTACCGACCTACGAAACCACGGAGCTTTCTTCTCGGCTGAAGTTCTGGCGCGCATCGTTATTGATGATCCAGGAACAACCATGCTATCCCACAACCCCTGCAGGATGATGACGTCGTCGCCCCTGACAAGGTCGTACTGTCCGCTGATCTTTAGCCTGAAGACCTCTGCTGATCCAGCACAGATCTCCGCGAGGAATTCTTCCATCCCCTGCATTAATTAGTATAAGTACCTTACGAAGCTTGGAACATTGCTTACCTTCCACGTGCTACACAAACGCCAGGGGCCTTCGAACTTACGGCCGACGGGATCATGGAAGATAATAGGCGCACTCGTCTTTGGTGCAAGTATCTTTGCTTTCTCTAATTCTTGCGCCGCTTCTTTCGCGTCCTGTAGGGCTCTCGCATGAGCGGCTTCTATAGACTTCCGCTCCTCTGCTGCCTTCTCTTCAGCCGCCTCTCTTGCCCTTTGCGCAGCCTCTAACATAAGCTTTGCTTTCTCACTCGCTGCTTTCTTCTCCTCAGCTATCTTTGCATCTTTCATATCGGCTGCTTGTCGCTCTGCATAGCGTACCGCATCCGCGGCAGCTTCCCTCTTGAGCTGCTCATCTTTCTGGCCTAGAATCAATTTCTCAAGATTCGCTAGTCTGTCAACTTCATAGCTACGACTGCGCGGATTGCGTTCCTGTTGATTATCATAACGCGCCGTCTCTTCGTCCTTATACCTAGAGGGTTTCTGCCGGCGAGCTCCCGCATTTATTGTCGAGCGGTTGGCCTTCTTCGCCGTTGATCGAGATTCACGCTTAGGGGGGGTTGACCCTTCAGGTGCAGCCCTGCGTTGTCGTGGTACATCGTTGCGTAGCGGACTTGGGGTTTCACACTCGGAAGATGTTTCTGCATTTGCGCCGGTATCAGACGAGGACGATTCACCTTCGCTTGCAGTATAGTGCATTATTCCTCGACGATGTGGAAGAGATCTGTCTCGACGTGGTGGAAGAGATCTTTCTCGATGTGGTGGAAGAGGTCTGTCTCGATCCGGTAGAGGAGAGCTATCTCGGCCTGGTGGAAGAGATCTCTCTCTTATAGGCGGCGATCGGGTCGAGGGGGGAGAATTGCGGTACTCTTCTGTTGCTAGGCGAGGCTCTGGAGAACTGTAGAGCTCGGGATGGCTTACGGGGGTAACGACATCACTAGTTGAGTCTGTGCGCTCATGTACAGAAGAGCTCTCGAAGGCATCCCAGTTCCATGCCGCTTTTCGGCTAGGATAATCCAGCACATCTTTGGCTAACGCGCTAGACATCTGCTGCATTTCGATTGCTTGTGTACAGTCGTAAAAGATTTGGAGGGCGAAATCATCAGGCTCAGAGTCTGGGTTAGTGAGAAGTGTTGCGTCGTGTACTGCTAGGCTGCGCTCGTCCAGAGGCCGCAGCCTAGACACGATTAGCTCTCCCCCAGCACCTTGTTCCGCGTCTTTCACCTCGGTCGTAGCGCTGGAACCCACAGTGGGCGTGAAAGATGGAACCTCGTCTTGCTGAACAGTGGTGTGATAGTGCAGACACTCCGTAGCGTCTTCCGCAAATTTGATGTTGCTCTCAACTTGCGTCTTTAGACTCTCGCTATAAGTACGTTAGCCATAATGCCATGTTTGCGATCTTCCGTAGTGTACCTTATAGACTCGGGGGCATTCCGCTCCAGCACAACGGCTAAGTTCATCGTGGAGACAAGGACGATGATAGTGGTTTTGAAAGAGTCGATCAGGCTCTTGACGAACATGACCTTAGGCCCCACTTTCATCCATCTGAAACGGAATCGTACCATCGATGTGGTGAAAGCGCGTCTTGCGGGGTCGGGCTGAACCGGCTCTCCGATGAGCATCTTTAAATCCTCTATGAGTGTTTTGCATGCAGCGATCAAGACGACAGTAATTTCGCGAAGCTTTTCCGTCTTGATGTTTGGGGTGTCCACAATCATACTCAACTGTGTGAGATAGCTTGAGAGTCCGTTGATGTCTACAGCAATGATCCTAGCTTCGTACTCTGCGGATTTGATAACATTAGCGACGTCGAGGAGGGTTGTGGCTAGCTGCGCACTCGCGCCGGCTAGGGTGATGAGAGATGCTACCAGACCGATGACCTCTGCCATAACGAAAAGGCTCTTTGTCTTCCACCGAAATCAGCGTCGGTGTGAGCGGTAAACGATGTGAAGGTCGCGCCAGGCTGTAGGAATTGTGCGCAACATGTAACAGCTCTTCAGCCTAGACATAAAAGCCTCTTTTCGCGGTCCTGCTGCTTCGCCCCCAAGGCTGAGATATGTACGTTGACTCTATTGGGCGTGACAGGTCGCATGCAGCGCGCATGGAGGTGCCCCGCACCGGTAAGCATCTTCATGACAGAGTGTACTCAGCCGTGCTACACCACCTGCAGATCCTTAATCGAAGCGAGGCAGAAACCCAAGGCGGATTTTGTTATCGGTGACGGATGGGTCTGATGTGGAGGCGGAGTGGAGAGGCGGCCGAAATGTGGCGGCGTGCGGTGACGCGGAGCAGGCGAGCAACTCGCGACTTCCAAAATCCAGGTCACATCCATCCTATCGGGTCGTCTCGAAACGGAAGTGACATCAACAGCAGAACTTGCGACGAAGATGCACTGGGGTAAACACATGTAATGACCGATTGGCGCACCCTATCCACTCTCCACATCCGCAGCCTTCGTCTCAACCTTGATCTCGGGCCCCTCAATCTTCTTAACCTTCCTCCCCTCCCACCACGACATGATCCCCGCAAACATCGCAACCCCACACCCCAGCGCAATAAACGTGCCCGTCGCCCACGTCGGGCGGTCCAACCGATTATAATGCCACATAAAAAAGCACAGCACCGCCTGCAACAGCGTATTCAACACCATCATATCAACCGTAAAAGCCAACTTCCACATCCCCGTCGGCGGCGCCCTCTCCCCCGTAAAAGTCTGCGGCATCAAGTCCTCCTCGCAGCGCCACCCCTCGTTCTCCGTGAACCAGGCCGGTGGCCGGAACCACGCTTTATTCTGGTTCCAGAGCCGGCGCATGGCGTTTGAGTCGTGGAAGTAGACGGCGCGGATGGACCAGTAGAAGTCGCGGAAGCGCCAGGGTGCGAGGCCGAAGCCCGTGACGCAGAAGAGGGCGTTGAGGATTTGGCTGTCGATTTCGAGCCAGATTTTGCGGGAGCTGTAGTCGTCGTCGCAGCTGGGGTGGCACATGGCGGGGGCGGCGTTGAGGAGGAGGAAGAAGAGCATTGCGCCCCAGGCCTGGGGTTGTTAGTAAGAGGAGGCACGAATGGGGAGCGCGCATACGTACGACGATGTTGAGGCCGTAGATGGTGATTAGGAAACCGGAGGGGGTGAGGAAGAAGACCCAGAAGGCTTTTAGACCGTGCTTGATGGTAGGGCCCCATGGCTCCTTGTCCGCAGACGCGTGCTTCTCCTTCAATGTTCGTCGACGGTGAAGTCCATGTCCGTGAGGTCTGCGCGACTTCTTCCCAGTCTTCTCGTCCACTTCTCCCGGTACAATCGCGTCTGCCGCTGGCTGGTCAAGGATCCTAGTCTGGGATTTAACCAAGGTGAGCTCTCCGTCTTCGTCTGGAACCGCTACTCGAGTGGCATGGCCATGCGCATCGAACGTGATGTTTGACCCTCCAGACTCTGGCTCTCGCAACTCTGTCAAGTTGGGCGCTTGAGCCATTGCCGTCGCAGTGGCCTGCCACATGCCCAGCTGCGGTGTCGTGTGCAGCAACGACAGCGACATGCCGCGCGCCCGCCCAATGATGCCCTTCTCTTGATCGTCGGCCATGGCTGGATGTGTATGCGCAACCGTCGTCGTACGCAATGCAAATCTGGACGTCCAGGTCGAGGTTAATGATGGAGTGGGTGCTGTTGCTTCACATGTCACTGAACCTGCGCTCGGTGTCTCGCCGTTGAGCTACTCGGGAGTAGAGACGGTGACGCCTATGTATGCGGCCCTCGGTCCAACTGTGATAGGCGTAACAACACGGACGATCATGGCGCCGCCACGCAAAGTCCTGAGATTCCGGTCCAGACTATCGAGATAGACACGGCCGAGCACAATCTGTTCGTGCGAAAGTTCGTTGGGCGCGGATGATCGGCGGCGCGGCATGGGCAACACGCTGTGGATTGGCCCGCTTCGCCGCAGAAGATCCGCGACCTGCAGATTGCGAGCCGATCGAGTAAGAGGTGTAAGCGTGCGCTAGAGGCAACCCGCAAAGACTGATTACTCGTACCAAGACCAACAGTTGAAGCATGTTGATGCCCGTCATTCGTCTAATCTTCCTATAATCCATCGGCAGCCCGATGTAGCTTCCGCGTGCAGCCGGTATCGCAATGCCTCTCAACTTCAGCTCCAGACAGAAGCGCGGCGAGTACCATGACGGGAAAGCGCAAAGTACCGGAAGAGTCAACACGTTCGGCCAGGTCGCCATACAATTCCACAGGAACACGACGCACCTGAAATACTGGTTCGACAAGCTCCAGAAAGATTCCGCGGCATGCCGACCCCCGGGATGCGCAAAACCGCGAAGAGGCAGCACGACTCTGGTGGATGAGTTCATCAGCGACAAGACGAGCAGCATCAGCGCACCGCGACTGAACATCGCGATACATATCTGCGGGTCTCGTGGCGATGTGCAGCCTTTCATTCCGATTGCGAAGCTGTTACAAGCTGCGCCACATCACCACCGAGTGCGCATCTGCACGCATCCCGCCTTTAAGGACTTTGTGGAAAGCAACGGGGTGGAGTTCTTTTCCATCGGAGGCGACCCCGAAGCACTCATGGCGTACATGGTGAAGAACCCAGGGCTGATTCCAAACATGCAGTCCATCAAAGCCGGGGACATTGGCAAGCGACGAAAAGAGATGGCCGAGATGATGGAGGGGACCTGGAGGAGTTGCATCGAGGCGGGTGACGGCATGGGCGAGAGAGTCTCGGCGTTGGACGTGGACGCGCCTGAGGATCTGTTCATCGCAGATTGCATCATTGCGAACCCGCCGTCCATGGGCCACATCCACTGCGCGGAGAAGCTTGGCATCCCGTTGCACATGGTCTTCACCATGCCGTGGTCGCCAACAAAAGCTTTCCATCACCCCCTAGCGGCCATGGAGTATGGCGAGGTTGAGAGGTCGGTCGCGAATTACTTCAGCTTCGGCATCATGGAGCTGCTCACTTGGCAAGGTCTCGGAGATGTCATCAACAAGTTTAGAACGCAGACCTTGCACCTAGACGCTATTAGCCCGCTCTGGGGTCATCTCTTGCTTTCGAGACTTCGCGTCCCATATAGCTACCTATGGTCACAGGCTTTGATCCCGCGGCCAGCTGACTGGGGCTCACACATCAGCATTACCGGTTTCTCGTTCCTGGATGCCGGGTCGAACTACACGCCGCCGGACGATTTGGCCGAGTTTCTTGCGAAGGGTCCTCCTCCGGTGTACATTGGTTTTGGCAGCATAGTGGTCGATGACCCAGTGGCTCTCACCAAGCTCATCTTCGAGGCCGTGAAGTTAGCCAAAGTTCGGGCCATAGTGTCCAAGGGCTGGGGCGGCGTGGGTGCGGGTGATGTGCCGGATGATGTGTATCTCATTGGTAATTGTCCGCACGACTGGCTCTTTCAGCGGGTATCTTGTGTAGTTCATCACGGAGGTGCGGGTACGACAGCTGCCGGGATTGCCTTAGGAAGGCCTACGGTTGTTGTGCCCTTCTTCGGTGATCAGCCCTTCTGGGGGCAGGTAAGTCTTCATGAATGACTGACTGAGCTGATCTAACAATATGATAGATGATTGCAAAGGCCGGAGCTGGACCAATGCCCGTCCCATTCAAACAGATGACTGCCGAGAGCCTTGCGACAAGCATAAACTTTGCGCTCCAAGATTCGGTCAAGGTCGCTGTTCAAAAGATGGCCGAGAGTATTGCGGAGGAAGACGGCGCTGGCGATACTGTGCGCGACTTCCAGCAGAAACTCGGCATTGATGGCATGCGATGTCATATCTGTCCGGATCGCCTGGCTATCTGGCGTGACAAAGAGACTGGAGCACATCTGAGTGGCTTGGCAGCCTCCGTGCTTGTCCAAGAAAGACGGTTGGATCTGAAGCATCTACGTTTGCTGCAACATCGGCATTACTACACCCATGAAGGAGCCGAAGGACCGTTTGTCGGTGTTGTCGCTGCTTTCGGAGGACTTATGGCCTCTTTAGGCACAGATACGGCTGAGTTCTCACAGCGACTGAAGAAGAGACCACGTGAGACTGAGGCCGACGCAGAAGCCTTGAGAAGAGTGCCGACTGTTGATGAGCCAGACGTGGAGAAGGGTATAACATCTAAACACTTTCACCATTTGGCGTACAGGATGGCGGAGAAGTCATGCGATGATGACTACACGCACAATTTCGAGAAGCCGCAAAACCGCCCGGGGATATCAGCTCTTCGCGAGAAGATCGCTGCGAGGAAAGCAAGAGGCGGCCGTGGATTTCAGATCACAAGCGCCACCGCGCATTACGTCGGTGATCTTGCGGCTACAGGAGCCAAAACCCCAGTCGCCTTCTTCTACAACATCGCCAATGGCTTCCGAAACCTACCCTCATACGCAATCCACAACGACCCCGCGCGTCAAAGAGACGAAATCACCGGTTTCGGCAGCGGCTGCAAGCTCGCCGGCAAAGAATTCGTGCTCGGCCTCAGCGACGCACTTGTAGGCATCGTTCGACACCCGTATCTCGGCGCGAAACAAGAAGGCGCCATGGGCTTTGGCAAAGGAATTGGGCGAGGTCTCGCTGGGCTATATCTCCATTTGGGAGCCGGTAAGTTCGGGTTCCGAATGCTCCGCTTATCCGCTTATCTAACACTGTTGTCAGCGGTCTTTGGCCTGCCAGGATACTTCCTGAAAGGCGTCGAGAGGGGCCTCTTGGCTCGGCATCTCACTGCGCTGCAGGCGGAGATTTTCTTTATCCAGCTGCGCCGATCTGCGGTCGCGTTCCGTGGTGCGAGTGATGTTGAGAAGGCGGCGGTGGTGAAGAAATGGGCGGAAGTGAAATCAAGCATAGACAGGCATTAGCGAGGAGTTTTCTTCGTAGGGCTAGTGGCCTCGTCTGCAAGGCACCTAACAAAGGATACAGAGCGTTCGCTAAGGTTATTATTAGCTCTCTTTACTAAAAACTAGTATACTACTTAAAGTAATTATTAGTTATATTACTACTACTACTTAGCTAAAATAAAGTATAAGTAGCTAAAACTTTTACTTATAAATTTTTACTTATATAAACTACTATAAATATAGTAGCTATAGTACGTTAAAATTAGCTTTTTTATATAAACTTAGACTAACTTAAGTAAAACTTACTTTATAATAGCTATATAATAGTATAAATTATATAAGCTAAAGCTAAGTCTTAATATACTTACTATAATAATATAGTTTACTAGTACTACTATATAAGCTAAAAACTTAATTTTAAGTAATTTAATAAAACCTAAATAAGATACTTTTATACTACTAGCTTTATTTTTAATTACTTTATATAGCTTTTTTATATAAACTTAGTTATATACTATTTACTAGTACTATTATTTATACTAAAGAATACTTAAAAAGCGTTATAAGCGTAAAAGTAAAATAAAAAGATAATTATATTTATTTAGAGAATAGAATTTTATAAGAAAGCTTATAAGTAAGTTAAAAGTAATAAAAGGTAACTATTAGAGGCTTGCAAGTAGATTTAATTAATAACCTTAGCTCTAGCTTTGCTTAAAATGTTGTTAGTTGCAAGGAATAGCTAGTGGCAGCCTGGGCCGCTACGCCCCGTTAGTTTTCGCTTCAGCGCGGTGAGCGCTAGCCAGGTAGCACCGCGCGACCACCGATATGGCTACGATTGCGACGGGCTACAAAAGCGATTGCCAGGCCGTTGCGAAACGTGACATCAATATACCCCTATCCTCTTCATTGTTGTTTGACTTTGAGATGTATACGCCCCGTGGTGATCGCTAGCGACGTAGCGACAAGCTTACGACTTCTACGCCCCGAAGTGTGCCGCCGGGACACGACGTCGTCCCAGAGGCAGCGTACGATGGATTCAATTGACTTGAAGCGCGCAGCATGGCAGGTCGCGCTATCTGCAGCGACTGCCGCCATTGTTGTTTTCATGTTCAAGCTGGTGAAGATGCGCATGATCTTCTACAGGCTCAAAAAGCAGGGCATGGTACGCCGTCTCCCCCAAACACACCACAACGCATGAGCTAACATTCCCTCCTCAAAGCCAGTTCCGACATGGAACTTCGCAGTCGGAAATCTCACAGTTTTGCCAGACCTCCTCAAACAATTCCCCGAAGGCTCGCAGCAGTCTGATGCCTTTACCTTGCTCTCCAACTCCTTCCCCGACTCGGACAACTGCTTCTACGTCGATCTGTGGCCGTTTACCAGTCCGCTCATGATAGTCACGTCGCCCGAGATGGCGATTCAGGCATGTCAGGAATACGATCTGCCCAAGCCGCCCATTCTGATTCCGTTCTTCGCGCCGTTCGCGGGAGGTGCGAATCTTTTCGATATGAATGGCGCGGAGTGGAAGAGGTCGAGGGCGCTGTTTAACCCGGGGTTTAGTGATAGGGTTATGATGGAGAGTACGCCGCATATCATCGAGGAAGCCGAAGTTTACGTGGGACTGCTGCGAGAGCATGCGAAGAAGGGGGATACGTTTTCTTTGGATCGATTGACTTGTGATTATATGATGGATCTCATCGGCGTCATCACCATGTAAGCATACCACCAGCTCATCACGTGTGTCTCAAGTACTAACACAACCAGCAACGCACGTCTCCACTCCATGACCAGCCATAACGCCCTTGCAGCAGCGATGCGTAGCTCCATAGAATGGAATTGCCGGGACCAAGAGATGAACCCGTTCAAGCGCTGGAACCCGTACCGCCCCTGGATTGAATGGCGAAACGGCAAAACGATGGATCGCTACATCAGCACGGAGCTCGACAAGCGATATGAAGATTGGAGAAGCAACAAGCCGTCCACCCGCGCCAAGTCTGTCATGGACATCACAATAGCCGCGTACATGGGCGAGCGCAAAGGAGCGGCCAAGCTCGACCCTGAGTTCAAGCGGTGGGCGACGGTCCAAATTCGGCTGTTCCTGTTCGCTGGACACGATTCGACGGCCGCTACCATCGTATACAGTCTATACATGCTGTCCAAACACCCAGAAGCCCTGGCCAAAGCCCGTGCGGAGCTCGACGAAGTCTTTGGCGCAGGCAACGACACAGCCGCCGGTGTGCTCAAGAAGCATCCAGAGCAAATCAACAAGCTCCCTTACATGAACGCCGTAGTCAAGGAGACTCTCCGCCTCTTCCCACCCGCCTCAGGCATGCGAGGCGGTCTCCCCGGCATCTTCCTCCGCGACAAGAACGGCAACAAATACCCCACCCAAGACATCAACATCTGGGTCGTCCACGGCGCAATCCAGCGTAACCCAAACTACTGGCCCGAACCTCACGCCTTCTTGCCCGAGCGCTGGCTCGTCGAACCTGGTCATGCTTTGTATCCACCAAAGGGAGGATGGCGGCCGTTTGAATTTGGCCCGAGGAATTGCGTGGGCCAGACGCTGGCGATGCTGGATATCAAGATTACGCTGGCTATGACGGTCCGCGAGTTTGATGTGAAGGATATGTATGAGGAGTGGGATCGACTAAACCCTTCGAAGGGAATTAAGACGGTGTTTGGAGAGAGAGCGTATCAAGTGCCGCAGGGGGCGGCGCATCCGGTGGATGGGTTTCCTTGTAAGGTGAGTATGCAGGAGTCGTAGTGTGATGTATCAGCACTCCAGCGCGGAGAAGTGTCGCGAAGTCGTTGTAGGAGACTTCGCATCATGCGCATCTTGATCATTTTGAATGCATTGAGCACGCAAGGGCATAATCCTGGCTTCCGACTATATGCGATAAGCAATGTTCCACGATGTCGGCCGTGTGGTGCTGTGTAGTACGCGTAGTGGCGGTGGTTGTTCCGCCAACGCCATGTTTAGTGCGCGCGGCAATCTTTCCGATTTCCGAGCGTGCACCCTGGGCGGGCTGCAACTTTGTATACTAGCACCACCAGCACCAGCACCAGCACCACCGACTGCACCGCTACGCATTGATACGACTGATACGCTTTTCCGACACGTATATATCCAATTCACCTCTTGATTCCTTACGTAACGACTTCATTGGCCAGCTGCACACCTCGCACCGACCCTCACGCAACGCCGTCACCTCACCGCACATGCGATAGTCACCGTCACACCACGCCCCGATCGAGATGCTAGGCTTCCGTCCGCTATCCGTGGGCAAGCGGAAAGCCAAGTCGTACAACCAGGCGGCGACCCACGAGCGCGATGTCGAGGACGGCGAGGTCAACGAGAAGGGCTACGCCAGCGACGACTACGAGGCCTACATGTCCTCGGGCACAACGAGCCCATCCTCATCCCGAGAATCCTCGGGCGCATACGATCCGAACCCGAACAACATCGAATCGAGACCGCTGCGACGGTCCTCCAAATCTCACCGGAGAGCCCCTTCGAAAGCCACCGTCAGCGCATACAGCTACCGGAATCCGCGGGCATGCACAAGATACTTTGGGCTAGCCGTGGCGAGTACGCTGCTCTTCTTCATGTACTTCCTCTTCAGCAGCAGCTGGGCCTCGATACGGAATGCAGAGCTCGGCCTGAACAAGCCGCCGCCGCCGCCCAACGTCTGGGAGAGCTTCCCGTTCCTGAAGCGGTACCACGGCGGCGTGCGGTCGCTGGTGAGCCGCGAGAAGAACGTGCCGGAATACCCCACCAAGCAGGACATTGACCCTGAGCTGCCCGCCGAGGAGCCCAAGAGCGACGTCGATAAGCGACAGTCGCAGGGCGCACACATTGCCGAATCAATACCGTTCGACCCGTACCCAGACTACAGCGGCGTCAACTACGTGGACAGATACGGGCCGGTCGAGACGTGCTATCTCGATGCGAACGACACCATCAAGGTGCCAGGGCTGCGGGCATACAAGGGCGTGCCCCAGGGTATGCCGGATAACGTCATTGGGAGCTACGAAACGCTGGGTCTGAGGGACGATGTCTGTTTTGAGCGCTTCGGACGGCTCGGTCCGTATGGCCTCGGCTACAGCAAGCGGCGCGGTGGAACGGGCGCCGGCATGGAGGGCGACCGCGAAGGCATCGAAGACGTGTGGAAGGTGGACGCCGAGGTTGACTTCCGCGACGTCAGCTGGGCGGAGGCAATCGACCGTTGCCTGGAGAAGAACAAGGGCCGCTTCCAGAAGCAACCCAAGTCGCGGATAGACTCGTTCACCATGCAGAAACGCGATGCTGACGACTCTCCCGCAAACGGCACCGTACTACAACCGAAGGCGGCGCACAACACGCTTCTCCCCAGGACTGCGGTCCTCGTCCGAACATGGGACGACTACAACTATGACGACGAAGACATCATGTACCTGCGCGCACTCATCTCCGAGTTGAGCCTCGCGTCCGGCGGCGAATACGAAGTCCACTTCTTGATCCAAGTCCACGACGACAACAAGCAGATCTGGGCCGACGAAGCGATCCACCAGGAAGTCCTCAAGAACGCGCTACCTGCTGAGTTCGCCGGCATGGGCACGCTCTGGTCGGAACGTCAGATGGGCTTGATTTACGGCGGTCTAGAGGAGTCAAACTACCGCGGGCTGCCTGTACACGGCGTGTATCGCTCCACTTTCATGCCCGTCACATACTTTGCACACCAGCACCCCGAGTTCGACTTCTTCTGGCACTGGGAGATGGACGTACGGTATACTGGCCACCACTACCACCTCTTCGAACAGGTCTCCAAATGGACGACCGCCCAGCCGCGCAAAGGGCTGTGGGAGCGCGACGCCCGTTTCTACGTCCCATCAGTCCACGGCACTTGGGAAGAGTTCAAGCAAATGGTGCACTGGCAGACTCAGCACGGCACAAACAACCAAGCGAACAAATGGTCATCGCATCTCCCACCCAACCCACACGTCCCCCTCGCCGAAATGCAAAAGCCCGAGAAGCCAGTCTGGGGCCCAGAACTCCCGCAAGACTACCCCGATATCGAAATCGACGACAACGTAAAACCCAACACGACCATCACAGAAGACAAGTACGAGTGGGGCGTTGGCGAACCCGCCGACCTCATCGTCTTCAACCCCCTCTTCGACCCCGACCACACCAACTGGATCCTCGCCGACGACGTCACGGGTTATGATAAGAAGAATGGTCTGCCTCCTCGCCGCACCGCCATCAACACCTCCGGCCGCCTGTCCCGCCGTCTCCTCGAAACAATGCACCGCGAACAGTCGCGCCACCGCCACACCATGTTCTCCGAAATGTGGCCCGCGTCCTGCGCCCTGCACCACGGCCTCAAAGCCGTGTACGCCCCGCACCCGGTGTTCATAGACCGCAAATGGCCAACCCAGTACCTCGCCGCTATCTTCAACAACGGCCGTAATGGCGCGAGCGGCGGTGCGCGCATGTCTGTCTTTTCGGATGAGCGCCAACATAACTTTTTGGGTACGACTTGGTACTACCACGCTGGCTTTGCGCCTAATCTGTGGAAGAGGTGGATGGGGTATAAGGTTGATAATGATGGTGGCGAGGAGTATGAGGTCACGGGTGAGGGGAGGATGTGTTTGCCTGCTGTGTTGTTGCATCCGGTTAAGCAGGTTGATTTGGTGCAGGAGAAGGAGAGGGTTGAGGAGGGTGGGAAGGTGGAGTGATGATTCGGGATAGCGAGGCGTTGCGCATTCGACTGCATTGGCGTTATGGAGTCGCGTTGGACACGCGGATGTTAATAGCGTTTGATTCTTGTTGTATATGACTAGAGACGATCTCAATTGCCATTCATGTTGGATATGGATATATGAACAGCTATCTCGTAGGCGATTTTTATGTAGCCTTGCTTTTGTATATGTATTCAGACTATACTTACTGTTGCTCTTGAATCTGCTTCCTCAAGTCTTCCTCGCACGCTCAATAGGCTCGCCGCGATTCCGAAACTTTGCGAGCGGGTGGTAGAAACGGAGGGGTCGTGATGAATGTCTCCTCTCTCCCTCCACGTCGCCCTTAGACCTTCTTCCAACCTCCCCTCACACTCAATAACTCCTCGGCAACCCCAAAACCTTCTCCCCAATATAATTCAACACCATCTCCCTACTCACCGGCGCAATCCTCGGTACAAAGCACTCCCTCAAAAACCGCTCCACATCATACTCTGCCGCATACCCCATACCCCCATGCGCTATCACCGCCCTCTCACACGCCGTAAACGCCGCCTCACCCGCAAGATACTTTGCGCTATTCGCCGCAACCCCAATCGCATCCTGCCTGATACTCTCATCCGTTTTACTCGCATCGTACAACCGCGCCGCGTGGTACGTGACATGTTTCGCGGCTTCAAGCTGCATGTACGCGTCCGCGAGGGGGTGTGATATGCCTTGGTTCATGCCGATGGGCCGCTGGAAGACGTGGCGTGAGCGCGCGTAGGCAGCGGCTTTTGTGAGGGCCGCGTAGCCTAATCCGAGGGCTTCGCCTGCGAGCAGACACCGCTCTGCGTTCATGCCCCCGAGGATGATTTTGAAGCCTTCGCCTTCGCGGCCGACGAGGCAGGAAGCGGGGATATGGTAGGCGTCGAAGAAGACTTCGTTTGCGTCTACGGCGCGCCCGCCCATTTTCTTGATTCGTCGCATGTCCAGTCCTGGCGCTGAGCGATCAAGTGGGATGCAAAATAGACTCAGCGCTTTACTCGGTTTCTCCGCTTCTTCGCGTGGGGTCGTTCGCGCGAGTAGGATCATGCGTGAAGCGACTTGCGCACATGTTATCCATATCTTCTGCCCCGTTATGCTATACCCCTTCCCATCCCCATCCTTCCGCGCAAACGTACTCAACCGTAGTGTATCCAACCCCGAATCCGGTTCCGTAACCCCAAAGCACGTCCGCCACTCCCCCGATATTATCCTCGGTATCGTTTCCTGTAACTGTTCATCACTCCCATACTTAGCCAGCGGCTACGTCGCATACACATTCGCGTGAATCGCCTGCGCGCCCGCGATACCAGCGCCAGATTCAGCGATTGTCTGCATCATCATCGTCGCTTCTGAGATCCCCAGTCCAGAGCCCCCGTATGCTTCTGGTAAAGCGATGCCGAGCCACCCGTCTTTTGCGAGTGCGGCGTGGAAGTCCGAGGGGTCGCTGCTGCTGTCGTCGCGGTCGCGCCAGTAGCTGTTGGGGAAGCGGGAGCAGAGCGCGAAGATGGCGTCGCGGATTTCGAGTTGTGTGGGGGTGAAGCCGGTTGTTTCCATGATGTGGTGGCGGGGGGTGCTGCTGAAGCGGCATCGTTGGGGGTGGATGCGGAGGCGGAAAGCGTTGCGTGGCGCGCGCGAGATGCGCAGTGTGCGCGCTGCCGCTGGGGATAGCATCGTGCTTTAGTGGTAGTTACATCGGTGCTGTTGTTGCGCTCACGGCTGTCGCATGACGTTGGTTGTTGACGCGCGAAGTAGCCGACTTGCGATGTTGCCGCAGGTAGGGTCCAGAGTTGTATAGCCGAGGTGAAGTGCTATAGTGCGCTCCACGACACCGTGTCGCTTGCAACGCGGCATAGCAGTCTAAGTCTTGCGAATTATTACTCTACTTACTAAGCTTCTAGAAGTATCTATAATAGAATAAAATTATAAGTAGTATAAGAAAAACTAAGCTAGAAAGAATAGATTTAGGTAATTAGAATTAAAATTCTATATAACTCTATATAGAGTTAAGCTACTCTACTTCTAGCTAATACTAGAGGTAGTAACTAGATTTTTTAAGGTATAAGACTATATAAGCTCTAGAGATCTATACTAGCTAGCGTATAGAGCTCTTATAATATTATATTACTTCTATCTAAATATTTATAATATTATATCTTATAGTGCGTATATATATATTACTTCTATCTAAAGTTTTATACTATACCTATATATATATTATATTATAATTATCTAAAGTTTTAATATTTCTTACTAAGACTTAAAATAGTAGCTTTACTTTAGAGTTAATACTATATATACTATATATATATTATATCTATAAGTAAATTTATTATACTTACTCTAAAAGCTATAATATTAAGTTAAAAGCTAATTAAATATCTATATATATTTTCTACTTCTATTATAATAACTTACTTTAAACTCTATATATCTATCTACGCGTTTTATATAAAGTATACTTTACTAATAATATCTATATTACTAATAATACTATCTTTCTATAAATTACTTATAATTAAAACTAGAATACTATACTTATAACTATTTTTACTTTATACTAAAAGTAATAAATTTTATAAACTTATAAAGATAAACTAATACTATAAAAGTTTATCTATTTTCTTTCTATAAATATACTACTAGTTAATATATATTATCTTAGTATATAAGAGCTACTTACCTTTATATATATCTACTAAGTAGTACTTTAAAATAGTATATATTTAGTAGCTTAGTATTAGTACTTTTAAATAAAATATACTATAAAAACTACTATTTAGAGCTATTAAAGCTATTAAGTAGAATAGGTAATATATAGTTAACTTCTTATTTATATTCTCTACTAATATCTTATATAGTTTATAATTTTATACTACTCTAAGTAGATATTTTATAAATATATTACTAATCTAACTAATTATAGATATAGTATAATATATATATAGAATAATATTAGTGTACTACTAAGCTAGCGCTTATTCTAACTATACTATAGTATATTTTAGTAACTTAAACTCTAATAACTTTATCTAAGAATTTCTTTACTTTATTAGCTATATTCTATTTTTCTACTTTTATAATATACTCTATATAAATAAAACTAAGATATAAGTATATATAGAAGTTATATTAATTAATTACTACTAGTAATAATAGCTATAGTTCTAGATATTATAGAAAGTTTATAAACTTAATTTAAAAAGTAAACTAAGTTAGAACTAGTATTATTATAGTTTATAGTAGAAGGTTTATAATAAAAACTAGATTATCTATTAAAGTAGTACTTATATCTATAGTATTCTTAGTACTTTTATAACTCTACTCTACTATAGTTATATTTACTAAAGTTAGTAAAAAATAAAACTTACTAGGTTTAGGTTAAGTTTACTACGTAATATAGAGAAAATTAAAGTAAAGTTTTATTTATCTATAACTTCTTTTTATTATAAACCTCTAGATATACCTTATAAAACTACTATTAATTAAAGTAGAAAAGAATATAAAATTAAAATATTACTACGTATAGTCTCTATCTTTAATTCTTTATTATATATTATAACTATAAGCTTTTATATATATATTTCTTACTAAAGTTTCTATTTATAGCTCTCTAACTAACTATAATTATTATCTATAGTGCTAAAACTAACTATTATTTCTATCTATAGTATAAAAGAAGCTTAGTGTAAATAAATTATCTTAAAGAATTTAGGCTAGCCTATAATTCTTTACTATTTACCTCTTTTCTATACTTTTTTTCTTTATCTATCTATTATATATAATAGTTTTAATATATTTACTATATTACTATATTTCTACTTATTATATACTATATCTACTATAAACTCTATATAAACTATTTCTTATAACTATAATATACTATTTATTATAGCTTACCTATATAACTTATTATATATAACTTATTATATATAATAGTCTATTACTACTATTCTATAGCTATATTATATTTTATAATATAATATACTTTAAAGTATAAGTATTATATAAATATTATTAAGTATATATATAATCTACTAATAGAGTACACTACTCTTAATACTTTATATTATTTATATACACTTTACTATCTATATATAATAGAAAAGTAATATTATAAAAGTAATATAATTAGAATCTAGCTATAAATCTCTTTATATAGCTATCTAAACTAGAGATATAATAGTATTATAAACTAATATATTTATATATTATAGTTATAACTATAGCTATAACTATAGTAACTAACTTATAATAGTAACTTAATCTTCTAAGTATAAGTTACTAGTAATTTTTATAGTAACTAACTAGATACTCTACTATTATAATCTTACTATATATCTAATAAACCTACTTTTATACACGCTTAACTTAATTTTAATAATACTTAGCTATATACTATTATAATTATACTTATTAATACTATTACTAGATTAATATTTAAAGATATACTACACTAGTAATACTATTTTTATTTTTATATTAGATATAATATTATTACTTTCTAATATTAATACTATTACTATAATAACTAAAAATTTACACTAAGACTTATAATAGCGCTATTATTTACGTTTACCTTTATAATAAATACTAGACCTAGTTAAACTATAAACTATACGCCTAAACTACTTTTTATTAATAAGTACTATCTTTATAACTATAATATACTATAGACTTTATAAAAGTTACTACTAATCTTATAGTTATTTATATATCTATTAAGATATAAGCTAAATATATACTTATTACTTCTAGTATATAAAAGTTATAATAATAGCTCTAATAAAGAATTTTACTACTTTATTAATATTCTTTTTATATAATAAATAGCGTTTATACTTAATAAAATTATAGTAATAGTATCTTAGCGCGCTTTTAAAGATAAGTAAACTAATATTATTACTAGTTTTTATTAATTTTATAAGCTAAACTTAACTATAATACTAGTTCTATTTCTAAATCTAAAGTAGAGTTTAACTTTAAACTTCTCTATACTACTAACCTAGAAC
>NW_026056262.1:0-34020 GCF_023757985.1 Alternaria ethzedia
GCGGGGGGGACTAGATATCTTTATAACATTCTTTAATAGCCTTTATAGCTCAATGGTAGAGCGGAATACTGTTAATATTCTGATAAATGTTCGATTCATTTTAAAGGCTTCTCATTTGCCTTTACAAAATTTTTCAGAATAATGTTAGGAAAATTGTTACTCCCTAGAGGATGTAAAAGGGGAGTTCGAATCTCTCTATTCTGATATGTTACTAAATTCATTAATATTATTACTTTTATCTAATGCTATTACATCAAGACGAGACAAATCTATCTTGTACTCTAGAGTAACGATTACTATCTTACTTATTTCAGCTTTTATAGCTTATGATAATTTATCTCTTTTATTTTTAGCAAAAGGTATTGGAATCTTCGGTGGGTTATTCCATACTACGGCTACTACGAATTTTTTCCACCTGTTTATCTTTTTAATAACTAGCGTTATCTTATTGTTAACTTCATTTTACCCTAGAAAAGTTTGATTGAAAGAATATAGCAGTCCGACTAGACTTTTATTTACAAAACTAGTTTACTACGGAACCTTACTTTTAAATAAAATGGGAGAGCAGTTTAAAATAATAGAATACTCCTTAATTATCTTATTTATTGTTACAGGTAGTGTTTTTCTAATTTCTACTAGTGATTTAGTATCCATATTCCTATCCATAGAATTACAAAGTTATGGACTGTATTTATTATCAACTATCTATAGAGATTCAGAACCCGCTACTTCAGGTGGTCTTATGTATTTTTTACTAGGGGGATTGTCATCCTGTTTTATACTATTAGGTACAGCGTTACTTTATGCAAATTCTGGTACCACAAACTTAGACAGCTTATATATTATAACTAGCATATCTAATGTAAGTAAAGACAACCTTACTGGGCTACTATATTGATATAAATCTTACTATATACACATAAGTTTACTATTTATAGCTGTAGGATTCTTATTTAAAGTTTCCGCTGCACCATTCCATTTTTGAAGTCCTGACGTTTATGATGCTATTCCTACTGTTGTTACAACTTTTGTAGCTATAATAGCAAAAATTTCTATTTTTATTTTCTTATTAGAATTAGTTCACTATACAAGTAAACCAATACTAGATCTAGATTTTTCTTGAACAAATAGCTTATTACTTAGCTCTCTTTTATCTTTAGTTGTGGGAACTGTAGTGGGTTTAACACAGTCTAGAATAAAAAGACTTTTTGCGTTTAGTACAATATCACACGTAGGGTTTATATTATTAGGATTAAGTATACACACTGTAGAATCAACACAAGCCTTTATATTCTATTTAATTCAATACTCTATCTCAAATTTAAATGCTTTTATATTACTATTAACTATTGGTTACTCTCTTTATTGTTATGTAGATAATACAAATTCTACCAAAAATATTGGAAAAGAACAGGATAGTAATGAAAAACAACAGGATAGTAATGAAAACAATGGTAATTTAACCGATGTTAATAATTCTCCTATTCAACTTATTGATCAGTTGAAAGGATATTACTACATAAATCCTGTTATAGCCTTAAGTTTAGGGTTAACTTTATTCTCTTTTGCGGGAATACCACCTTTAATAGGGTTCTTTGGTAAACAGATGATTTTAAGTGCAGCAATTGATAACGGGTATATTTTTATGAGCTTAGTTGCTATATTAACAAGCGTTATAAGTGCTGTATATTATTTAGCTATAATAAAACAAATCTTTTTTGATAAACCAGATTACCTAGTAAACGATGAACTAATAGATTTTAATGCAGATGGTTTAATAACGGATAAAAATACTATCGTTCAAAAAGTGAACGTAAATATAAACAATATTGTTATATCAACCTCATTAAGTTTATCTATTTCAGTTATTACATTAGTAATAACATTATTTATTTTTATACCTGAAGAATTATTAAGTTTAGCTAATATATTAGCATTAATCATTTTTAATTTATAAATGACAAGTACAACTTTTTTCATTATTTTTATACCTATATTAGCTATTATATTATTAGCGGTTAATTTAATCTTAGCACCCCACAATCCTTACCAAGAAAAAGATAGTGTTTTCGAATGTGGTTTCCACTCGTTCTTAGGTCAAAATAGGACACAATTTAGTGTTTCTTTTTTTATCTTTGGACTTCTTTTTCTTCTATTTGATTTAGAAATCTTACTAGTATACCCTTACAGTGTAAGTAGTTATACGAATGATATTTATGGTTTAGTTATTATGATGGTATTTTTTGTACTATTGACCTTAGGATTTATATTTGAATTAGGTAAAAATGCATTAACTATTGATAGTAGACAAACTTCTTCATATAATAATGCAGATACTACTACACCAGTTTCCTTTATTGCTAAATCTTATAGCACTCTTAAGGGTAGTTCTTTTTTATCTATTCCGGTAGCTATTATAAATATGGAACCGATAAATATGGAAGCCATTATACAGCTTACTGCTAGTTTATTTGATAAATGTTATCCTTTAGTTCTAGCTTTAGCTGCTATAGCTATTTCAATTTTAGCCTTAGAATTAGGTATTTATCTGGCTGAACCTGCTAAGGATGGGAAAGAAAAAACTGGAAATAAGGTGGGCGAGGGCGTAAAAAACCCACCAAAAGGTAAAAAAAGTGACAACAAAAAACCTGGTTGTGTTCATCCTAGTGGATGGTGTCAATGCAACTCCTGTGGTTGCGAAGAAACAAGACATATACCACGTATGTTAAGTGATATTAGCCCGGACAGATGTTGTGGTTGTGGTGTCCGTGGCCCTGTTAACCATTGCCTTATGTGCGAATGTAAGTTTCACTATCGTTGTCATAAAAGCATGAGGGGGGACTATAATCCCTAAGCGATTATTCTAAATTAATTGCATAATTACAGTTAACTTGTTATGAAAAAGGTAAAATTTGTTATTTATAGTAAACTTTTATCTATTATAGTATAACAAATCCTAGTTTGAATTTACTGGTATATTGCAGTCTACATTTTATACAGAAATTAGCGGGGGGGGAGAAGAGTAAAATAAACTTTTGCTTAAAGCCCCCTAAAAATATTAGTTAATACACCCTTTATTATAAAATATATAATCTATGATGCACATTAAATAGATAATTACCATGATTTAATTAAAATAGACTTTATATTATACTTTTTAACTAAATGTAATTTTAAGATCATCATCCTAAAT
Source organism: Alternaria ethzedia (assembly GCF_023757985.1). Taxonomy (NCBI): domain Eukaryota; kingdom Fungi; phylum Ascomycota; class Dothideomycetes; order Pleosporales; family Pleosporaceae; genus Alternaria; species Alternaria ethzedia. Next base: position 3,194 of record NW_026056262.1, read on the forward strand.
TTAAAATGTTATATTTTCCAACAATTATGTCTGTTCTTGAAGTATTGGCTGTTACTGTACATGTTTATCCATATAATGACGTTTACCTAGATACTCTTTTTATAATAGGAATATCTATGATAATTCTTAGCTTAGTAGGTAGTAATAAAAATAAGTCTATAAAGGAAAAATTAATATTTTTTGTTGAAAATTTTTATGTTATTTGACCGTTTATGTTATATATGTTTATCTTTATCTTTATTCTTAATATTTTCTTAATCTTATGCGGCTTAGGTGTAAGCATTTCTACTCTAAATCTTACATCATTCTTTTACACTTTATTCTGTAAAGTTGTTTTAATAAGAATAGTTGTTACCTTAGTTATATCTGCTTATACTAAACAATTTAGTTTAAATTCTTTTTCTTTAAGTGTATCCAGTGTTATATTTATCTTTATACTAGCTGGGATAAACTTTTATTATATTATTCCTTTGGTTAAATTTATTATAGGACTAGGTTTAACTAATGCAACAAATATGTTTAACAGAATAAGTTTATTTATTGAAAATACAGGTGGTAAAAATTCTAATTCAGAAAGTTTAGCTAAAGGTTTAAATAAAATTTTAACTAAATTACCTTTACTTGGTAGATATTTAAAATCAACAGTTAAAGGTTTAAATGTGGATAATTCTAAAAATAGATCTTCTCCTTTTAGAATAAATCCTAAATACCTAATTAGGAATATTATGCCTGTATATCCTTTAATTAAATTAAGTAGGTTTACTACAATATTCATACCTCAAATTGTAAGTGGGGAGTGGAAAGCTTCTTTTGAATATAAAGGTACTTTAACGGAATTAGCCATAATATTTAACAGTAATAGAGTTTATCTTACAGATGTTATCTCTAAATTCATTTGTAAACATTCTAATCTTCAATGTAAAGTTAAAATTCTATGCAACAACTCAATAGTTAACCTAAATGCTAATTTTAATAAAGGTATACTTCAAGAATTTAACCTCTCTAAAGTTTATTTAGAACCTGTTGAACAATGGAATAAGAATTTTTCTAGTGAAAACTCTTTAAATAATAAAACATTTTTCTCTAAAGGGTGTCATAATGATTTAAATCGTTATGACAGATTTGGTTTTTTATTTGATTATAATCCATTAGGCTTTTTATATAATTATAATCAAATGCCTCCTTTTGATGATAATGATTTAGTAGTTTTTGCTCACAATTATTCAACTACTCCTTCTGAAGTCAATAAAGAGGAGCTACCTTCTTCTGACTTAGATATTTTACCCGAAGAACCTACTGATTTAGTTGATTCTAATACAAACGATAATGAGAGTAGTTCTATAAGTGAAAAATCCTCCCAATTTTGGTCTAACAATCCCTCTAGCTCTGGTAAAAATACTATAGACACTTTTGAAAAAATTAACAATAAAAAAAGAGAAACAGGGGCCTTTTTTACAGAAAAAGAGTTTGAAGACTATATAACGCCTTATTTTAAGTCTTGCAGGAGTATTAAGGATCTTAATATAATTACCGAGGATTTCTTATTGGATCTAAAAAGTAATATTAATAGATTCCTACGTGAAGTTAGAGAGGACATCGCTAGAACCCTTAGCACTTATGATGAATCAGTTATGGAAACAAATGAAACAATACGGTTAAATTATCAGAAAATAACGGATCAGCAAACTGATCCAGAGCAGCTTGCTGCTTTGACAAATCACAACACTTTTTTATTAAATTATTTAACGGGCGTTACTAATATAAGAGATCAATTAATGGATTATTTAAATAATTATTTAAATAGCTGGGATATCGATGAGGGTGATAATTATCGCAGTAGAAGTTCTTTAGTTCATTCTTTATATGATACCCATACTCATAGAATCATAGATCTTCACAACGGTTTTGATTGGTATGCTTCAGAACCTGAGGGTTCTGAACCGGAGGGTTCTGAACCGGAGGGTTCTGAACCGGAGGGTTCTGAACCGGAGGGTTCAGAAACTGATGATTATAACTTAAATGAAGAGGAAGATACTAAAAATACTTCTGATAAAGGTAAACATAGATGTACTGAAAATGTTTCTGATAAGGGTAAAGGTAAATCTAAAATGACGGAATGTATTGATAGCCCGTCTGATTCAGATCCTCAAGACGAAATGGATAGAGGTGTGTAAGAATCTAGACGAGGATATAGAGATCATTATTCCAATAAAAATGGTGAGTCTAGTAAAAGATCTAAATAAAAAAAATATTTAGGTTAACTTGTTATGCTAATTATATCGTATAGCAAATCCCATTTGCAAAAATGGAATTGCACTCTAAATTTTAGAGAGCAACGGGGAGAAGAGTAACTTTTGCTTAAAGCCCCATTAATACAAAAAAACATGTAAACTTACTACACATTATTTTAAAATATATAATCTATGCGGTTTAAATAGATAATTAACATGATATATTAAAATATACTTTATATTATACTTTTTAACTAAATGTAATTTTAAGATCATCATTCTAAATTTAAAATGTTATATTTTCCAACCATTATATCTGTTCTTGAAGTATTGGCTGTTACTGTACCTGTTTTATTAACAGTAGCGTTTGTAACTATAGCTGAGAGAAAAACAATGGCTAGCATGCAAAGAAGACTTGGACCAAATTCAGTGGGTTGTACTAATTTTAATCTTACCTTTAAAAGATTTTATCATTCTTCTTGTGATGATTTAAGAGAATTATACCGTAATAGAAAAGCTCCTGTTATTGAATTTTCGGATCATGTACTTTTTACTTGTACTGATTTGCTTAATTCATCTTTAGTAAATTCTTTTTTTAAACCTTTAAAAGGTAAAGGAGGTATTTATATGTTTAGATATAAAAAAGATACTAGCATTTTTTATATAGGGAGAGCTAAAGATTTTAACAAAAGATTTAAAGATCATTTGAATTCTGATTTAAAGGATAGATTTCATAAATTTGCTAATTCAACTGGTTGAGATAATTTTGAATTCTCTATTATTGAGTTATGTGATCTTAATATCCAAGAAGATAGAGAAAATTTTTACTTGCAAAAATACTTACCTTTATTAAATACTGTCTTTAAAAGTAATTTTGGTCAAATACAATCTTATGATTCTTTATATGAGATTTTAAGACTTAGAAAATTAAAATTAAATTTAGATAAAAAATATAAAGGTATTAATCTTTATCTCTATGAATATTTCAATGGGCAAGTTAGTGCTAATTATCAAACATTTAGCTCTATAAGTGAGCTATCTAAAAAATTAAGTATAGCTAGGGAAACTATTAGTGTGTATTTAGATACATATGTGCCCTATACAAATTTTGTATTTTTAACTAATAAAATAGAATCTTTTGATTTAGTAGGTAAATTAATTAATGAGGCTATGCATGGATTAAATTTAAATCATAATATACCTAAAAACATCTGAATGTATTTTATAGAATCTAATGGTACTGTAGTTAAAACTGAATTAGAATCTAAAAGTGCAGTAGCTAGATTATTAAATGTGCAACATTTAGTTATTACTAATCATCTAGATAAATGAATAAAAGGAGGTATTAATGGTTATTATTTATTTACTCATGAATTAAGTAGTCTAGAATTAGAAAAACTAATTGAATTATCATCATTAAGAAAAACTAGGAATTGTACAGTATGAGCTTATCATGGTATAACTTTAGAATTAATTACAAATTCATTCAGTAGTATTCAAAAAGCAGCTGAATATTTTAATGTAGAATACAGATCTGTATTAAACCACTTAGATACTGAAATAGCTACTAAAAAAGGTGATTATTTAGTGTACTTTTTTAGTAATGAGTTGACTTATTTAAAGAAAAAAGAATTACTAAATAACTTAAAAATTGCAAAAAATGAGACTACTCCCATTTGAGTATATAAAAAAAAGGATGGTGAATTAATTTTAATAAACTCTAATAAACCTAGTTTTAGTTCAAAACATTTAGCAGCTAAAGAACTAAAAATAAGTACTAAAACAATTAGTAAATTCTTGGACATTCATAAAGATTATAAAGGATTGTATTTTTATCGTATTAAAGTGTAAGGTTTTAGGTAAAGTGTAAGAAACTTTATTAAGCCCTAAGTGAAAGAAAACCTTTTGCTATAAATCATCAAATTGACGGGAAAGCCCTAAAGCTATTTCAACCAAGCAAGTATGGTAACATCATTGTGGCACAGGTAATGACTCGTGGTATGGTAAAATCGAAATGGATGCACGAAAGGAAATGGGTAATCCGCAGCCAAGCAGCATAATTATTATGGTGTGCAGTTCATCGACTAAACGGTGGTTGGTGTTATTATTATTAATAATGCTTAAGATATAGTCAGACCCTACTTGAAAAAGTACAGAATATGTATTTTTTATATATTCGTTAAATGGATAGTTCACTATTTAGGGAGAAAGTCCCCAAGCTTTGCCTGTTTTATGCATATAAATGGCTAAATGGGGATATTCGTGATATGGTCTACTTCAAGCATTTGCCGATGCTCTTAAACTTTTATTAAAAGAGTATGTTTCTCCTACACAAGCCAATATAGTATTATTTTTCCTTGGTCCGATTATAACTTTAATCTTTTCATTATTAGGATACGCCGTAATTCCTTATGGTCCTGGTTTAGTACTACTAGATTATAATCTGGGTATATTATATATGTTAGCTATGTCTTCATTAGCTACATATGGAATTCTGCTGGCTGGATTAGTAATTAGTCCCACACTCCCGTGAGGGAGTTGTTGAAAATCGGGTGAATTTCGAGAAAGACTTACTTTAAGTCAACTCGAAGCGAAACATGTATTTATTTTCTTAGCACGCCTTAGGGTTATATTTTTCCACCTTGGGGTGGGAAAATGGTGCATAAGAGTGTACTACTGTCTAAAGTCCTTAGTGTACTTTATAACAAAGTCCTCTTATTTTAAACATGAACGTTCAACGACTAGTAGATGAGTATATAAGAAATACAATAATTCTACCACGAGCGCCCGAAGTCTTGTTTTATTTTTTATTTTATTATCAAAACTTTTATTTTCAAATAAAACCTTACAATTGTTTATGGCCTGACTTTGTTTTTTACTTTTTTTATATATAGCGGAAATTAGTCCTGATTGTGATTATATTTATAGCAGTAGTGTTTTCATGTCTTTTCCAATACGAACTAAATTAGATATAAGAAAATATTATACTACCATTGTTACTGAGAATGACAATATCGAAGATTTACAAGCTTTACACTCAATATACATAAGAGAACTATACAAAGATAGGGAGGCTCCAGTAATACCTTTTGATCGTGATTTAATTTTAGCAACTTGTCATCATTGTTTAGACAAGAATAAAAAATCTGAGTTTTTAAAAGAGTGAGGACATAAAGGCTGTATTTACATCATAGAATATAAGTACAACCCTTTTATTTATTACATAGGTAGAACAACTATGTTTAAAAGAAGATTTAGTAATCATCTTTTAGCTGATTCTAATAGCAAACTACATGTCTTTTTGAAGTTAGTTGGTTGGGAACATTTCAACATTTCTATTTTAGAGGTTTGTTCTTCTGAAGAACAGGGAGCAAGAGAGAATTACTACCTTCAGAAATACTTACCTTTATTGAATACCACTTTTTCTTCAAAATTTTCCGAATCTGCTATTTATTCAAGTTTAACTAGTAAATTAGCCGCTCTCAAATCTACTTCTGATTCTCATGTATCTGGTCAATCTATCCCTGTTTATGTGTATGAGGTATATGAAACATATATAGATAAAATATGTGTTAAATATAGTAGTATTATGGAAGCTAGCCGTAGTGAAAAGATTGCTAGAGGTACTTTAGGTGTGTTTAGAGATACTAATGTACCGTTTAGAAATAAGCTATACTACTCGAAACCTATTATAGATTTTGAATTAACATTTAATTTATTTAAAACTGCATCTAGTGGTTTAAATCTTAATAGTAATATAGCTAAACAGGTTTGAGTTTACAATGCCAAAACCCTAGAATTAATAAAAGGTAGCCCCTTTCCTTCTAAAACCCAAGCATCCGTTTCTGTGGGTATTAGTCGTAATGTAATAACCTATTTTATAGATACTTGGAAAGCAGAAGGAGTGAAAGGTACTTATTTATTTAGTAGACCACTTGAAGCTAAAGAAGTGGAAAATCTTATTGAATCTTCACATACACTAGAACTGGGTAATAAAATAAAAGTTTGAGCTTATAATGCTAAAACACTTGAATTAGTTAATAATTCACCATTTCCTAGTTTACTTTCAGCTGCTAATCATTTCAAAGTTAATTATCGTACCATCACTAGGCATTTGGACACGAAATTAGCTAGTTCTCAAAATAAAATTCTTGTATATTTTTTTACAAAAGAAATAGATTCAGTTCTAAAAAGTGAACTTTTGAAAAACATGAGTAAAGCTCACTATGCTCGTACTGAGATCTGGGTGTATAGATTGGATGAGTATGGAGTTTTAAATTTAATACCCAATCAACCATTTAAAACTAAACGGGAAGCTATTCGTGCTCTTAAGATTCACATAACTGTATTGAATAAATATTTGGATTCTTCTGAAATATACAAAGGGTTTCTTATCTTCAGCTCTCCACAAAATTTTCAGGATAAACTTGAATAGACGAAATATATATAAACGTAAAACCTTAGTCACAGTTCCATTCTTTTTTGTATGTTTAGCATAGAAGGCTTATAACCTAATCTACTAGCTTACTTATCAAAATATGTATATAAACAAGACTATGATGTAGTCTGAGCCATCTTGTAAGAGATGGAAGTAAAAAATAAAGAGATTTTGCTAAAACAATACTGGGTCAGCTAATTCTAAATATGCTTTTTTAGGGTCCTTAAGAAGTACAGCTCAATTAATTAGTTATGAATTAATTTTAAGTTCTGCTATACTTTTAGTAGTATTATTAGCAGGTAGCTTAGACATAACTGTTATTATAGAAGCTCAAAGAGCTATTTGATATGTAGTACCTTTATTTCCTATATTCATTGTGTTTTTTATAGGATCTATAGCGGAAACAAATAGAGCACCATTTGATTTAGCAGAGGCTAGTTTTTACAATTGTAATTCTACTTAGAATGATTTGGCCTCTTTAAATATCGCTATATGCTGAAAACTTTTAAAGCTTTACATACGTTGACCATACCAGTGTTATTGCCATGCTGTATATGAAGTCATGTAAATATTGTCAAAGATGTTACAATAAACAATCAGCAGGAAACCAAAATAATTTTAATTATGAGCAGGATCCTCAGAGACTACACGCGATAATACAGTTATATAATTGTATATGATATAGCCCATAAGAATACAAGAGTATGTTTTTTGAGATAAACCCGAATTCAATTTAAAAACACTTACAGAAAGAAACCTAATTTAAATTTTACATTACGTAGACCTTATTATACCTCAAGTTCTCCTAAAGAAGATAATCCTATACCTATATTAATTATAACGAATTTACAGGATAAAGATAGCATATTTTCTAAACGTGATCTCCCATTTTTTTTTAATAAAAAAATTGGAGGTATATACAGTTTTTTAAACATGGTTAATGGAAAACAATATATAGGTAGTGCAAAAGATTTATACTTAAGATTAAACGAACATTTATCAAATAGAAAATCAAATAGGGCTTTACAGATTGCTATTTCAAAATATGGTTTAGAGAACTTTAACTTTTGTATATTTGAATATTTTACTTATGAGAATAAGACTACTAGCTTTAAATTATTAACTGAATTAGAAACTATGTATATAAATAAATTTAAATTTAGCAATTTATATAATTTTTTAAAAAATGCTTCTAGCTCAGAAGGCTACAAGCATACAGAAGCTGCTAAAGAAAAATGGTTGAAAGATTTAAAGATAAGACTAACCATCCTTTCTGAGGAAAGCATCATGATGAAAGATCTAAATCTTTCATTAGCAAATCTGGGTCATTAAATCCTATGTTTGGTAAGACACATTCGGAAAAAACTAAAGAGCTTATAAGAAGTAAAAGAGTTAAATATCCTAATGGTGTAGGTATCTATGACCTAGATAACAATATGATAATAAGGTTTGATTATGCTTCAGATCTAGCTATTTATTTAAATGTATCTAAGGTCACTGTAAGTAAATATATAAATAAAGGGTTGGTTTTTAAAGGTAAATACTACTTAAAAGTTAACTCTTTTAACGAATAAGTAAAGTATTTACTGATACTCTACAACACAGGAATCAGAACTAGTAAGTGGGTTTATGACAGAGCATTCAGCTGTTATTTTTGTATTTTTCTTTTTAGCTGAATATGCTAGTATTATTCTTATTTGTATTTTAAATAGTATATTATTTTTAGGTGGTTATCTGTTTGACTTTAACTATTATCTATATCCTTACTTTTATTTAGTGCAATTTATTGCAGGGGATAGTTATATGTATCTAACAGAAAATGAAACTAATTTTAATGTAATTGACTTTGATAATTACAATTCAGTAATAGGAACAACTATAAGTGGTGTGGTAATAGGACTTAAAACTTGTGTAATGATCTTTACTTTTATATGAGCGAGAGCCTCATTCCCGCGTATTCGTTACGATCAGCTTATGTCCTATTGTTGAACTGTTTTATTACCAATAGTTATTGCATTTATTATACTAGTCCCATGTATATTATATAGTTTTGAAATAATGCCTTGTAATATACCTTTATTATAAATTAACAAATATTTATCTAAATAATAATTTTTTATTATAAATATAAATGTGTTATGTATTTAAATATTATACTAGAAAAAAGTTTTTTGATTTGTATAATTTACCCTAGTCCCCTTACTTTTTGAGTATATCATGAAATATGTAAAAAAAAGTTAGGGGGAGAAGATAGTATAGCTTTTATATATAATTATTTAGTAAATTTTCTAAAATTTTTCTATGTATTATAAGTATTACATTAACATAGATCCTATAATAGAAAAGAAACTAAAAACTGTCTAGGTATGTAAAAATTTTAAGTGTGGAAATATATATTGTGATCCTAACTAGTACTTAAAGGTTTTATGCTACTAGCTCTTTAGTTTAAAACACTTTTGTTGAGTTTGCTGTGTTAATTAGGTCACAATAACTATACTGGTGGAGTATAAATTGTATTTTATAATATATCATTATTTGAATGAATAGTACGTACAAAAGAGCTTATTGACATAAATTAAGGTGTTTTACAAATACAAGAACGATAATAACAAAATAATTTACTATAACAGTCATTACATACCTGCTTATTATTGTAAAGTACAGCTGTACTAATAGACAAGTTTTTGTATTTATTGGGCTACCTAATGAGAGAAAGGTGTTTTTCTATCAACACTCATCTCACACTACCCCGGGAGGATTGGCCCTTATTTGCGATTTTGTGACTCACATCTGTATGGGAAAGTATGAAGATACTCTTCTAAACCACTCCATGGAGGCTCAAGGGTCAACCCCTTAAAAATCCCCACCGGAAGAAGAAGTATCACATACTTCTATATAAGTCGGTGAATATTTCTTATAATGATTTATCAATTCTTCTTTTTTCACCAATCTATCGTCTTAATAACTTATTTTTTCGGGACTATTCACATTGATTTTAGTGCATGTATGTATCCCCTTTTTAGACTGAACACTTTTAAATTTAGTGAGATTCCTATGATTAACTTCTACAAATTTACTGGGATTTTCTTTAATGTATTTGTTTACCTTTTCTATGTCTTTTTCCATTTATAATAAATTAGTTTCACTTTTCAATTTTTTATATTTTGAAAGAGATGAATAAATAAACGGAAATTCCCTATTTTCATCTATGATTATCGTTTTGATAAACAAATCTAAATTTCGTTCTGTAAGATCCATTACAGGCTTATTCACAGACTTATCCGGATTATAAAAAGATTGTGTTACAATTTTATATGCACTAGTATTAAATACAACGATCATTAATCTACTTAAATTGAGTTGGTGAAAGACTTCCTTTTAAATTATTTTTCCCACTACTAATTATTATCCCAAAAGTTTTAAATATAACTTTTAGTAATGGTAATCTAACTCCATCAACAATTAAGAATGTTTTTCACCCATGATCTCTATGTGTAACTAACGACTCAACCATATCCTCTTTAAAAAAATTCTTTATATTGCATTATTCTATAAAGGTGTGTACCATTCTCTATTTTATACCCCTCCGATACACGCCTTCTATTTCTTATAATTCTAATAATATAAATCTTTTCCGTATCTAAGAAAATAGCCCCAAAATTACGACGTATAACATTATTATAAAATGCTTTATCTAAATAATTTCTATTAAAAACAATAGAGGTAGTATGAACAACATTACGTTCTTTCTGAGATGAAAGTGTAATCCCACTCAAATCAATTATTGTTGAAAAAGGAGCATTTCTTTTAACTAAAGAATACAAGAAATTCCTATCATTCTTTCATTTCTCTATCTGAGTTTTCTCAGATGAAGTATATATATCTTCAATTAATTTTATACTTTTTTCTTTAGCAGCAAACTCCACTGTATCCAATTTTTTTTTTAACATATCTAGTAATTTTTCTGTATTCATTTTTTTTATAATTTTTAGTAGAAAAAAAGGGAAAAGTGAAAGAACGCCCTTAACCGTTTTAACCTTTCACGGGAGATATTAGGAATCGAACCTACAAATATATCTACACTGTTAATAATATTACACCTGGATCTCCTTTTATTTATTTTGCCATTGTTGGTTGCTTTAGTTTTTTTTGTATAAAAAAAGAAACTAAAAAAAAGTTAAACAAAAGAAAAAAAAAATAAGCAGCAGGGTAGAAAAGAACATGTATATGTTTTTTTCAACCCATGCGGGAATATACAAAAATATAACTAATATAGGTGTAGGTTTATATGATATACACAATACTAAGTAAATATATTGCTCTAAAATGTGAAAAATCTACAGTTAGCATTAATGACTGCTAACTCAACCCTTTAACCCAAAAGTTCCATTTCTTGTCTTAGAATTAATAAGGGTATATTGTGTATTGGATTTAACGTAACCTCTTAGCATAGTAGATGGTTTATTATTAAATGAGGAACGTATGTTTTTTAAGCTACCTGCATATCTATACTTAAATACAGCTCTCATAGCTGTTAAACGTCTTGTTAATCTACCTGATGCTTCAAATCTTACACCACTTACTACTTGTTGTTTTATGGTATTTATAATATTGTTTTTGTTCATTGCTTCAATATTATCATCAAATGTTATAAGTGTGTGTAAATCAGGTATTCTTACCATTTGTAAAATAGCTTTTCTTAAAACTCTTACTGCTTTATTTTTCCTATCTCTTAATTTTAAAGCTACTGCTGATGAAAATACGTCACTATTTAAATGTATAGATCTTAACTCAACTAAGTTAATTTCTACCTTTTTGTTGTATAATTTTTCAATTAAACTAATTAAACCTAAATTTCTTAAGTTTAGATTTAAGCTATTGAATTTAGATTTATTAAAATTAAGTAATTTTAATGAATTAAATAATATTTTTTGTAATCTAACTAATTTTTTTAAAAGTATAATGTTATAAGTAGGTATATTACTTAACGTAAGGTATTTTCTTCTTAAATCTACTAGGAAGTATCTTATTAAGTTGTTATTTGTTTTAAAGAAAGCCATATTTCATTTTCTAAATATGAAAAAGTTATTTTTTAATAAAGCAGGTATTCTGTTTTCATGGTTTGGTACAAATACTCTTTCTCCATCAACAATTAGTTTTCTATATTTTACAAGTACAAGAATTTTTAATATAAACCACTCAATAGATGATTTTTGTTTATTATATATATATAATGTTATAAAAAGTTTTGTGTTAGTATGTTTTAGCTCAGCTCTACTTGCATATATTTTGTTTGCTGAATAACGAATCTTGTTATCACGTCTACGTTTAAAAAGAATTTTTATTTTATCTTGTAGCATATTACAATAACTTCTAAGTAATTTATTTACTACAGCATCGTAACTTATTAAAGATTTAATGTAAGATTTATTGTAAGAGTATACACTACTAAATCATTCTTTACTAGAAGACGTATAAAAAATAATGTTATTATATTCATCTCTTTCAGAATTACTTTGTAATTTTGGATTTTTTTCTATAATATAGTTAGTACTTAATGGTTTATCATTAAAACTATTTTGTTTATTTTTGAATATGTATAACATAGAATATTGTTATGAATTATTGGTATAAATTAGGGCAAAACAATGAAAGTTATAAGTTTAATTAATATTGTACATCCTTACTACATTTCTATAAATTTTTATGTTTATTATCGTTAAATTTAACCATTTTCCCTTTAAGATAGGTGTGTAATTATGAAAAATAAGTTGGAAATAAGTGATTCGAACACTTAACCTGCCGCGTGTAAAACGGATGCTCTACCAATGGAGCTAATTTCTTTTTTTATGGGGGGCTTTAAGCAAAAGTTTATTTTACTCTTCTCCCCCCCCCCTTAATTGCTGTATAAAATTTAGACTGCAATTAACCAGTTACTTCATAAGATGTATATACTGGGATTTGTTATACTATAATAGATAAAAAAATTACTATAAATAACAAATTTTACCTTTTTCATAACAAGTATATGGTGATCTAATCGTTATTTTACTATTATGAACAACATGTATCTACAACTGCTTGCATACTTTCCACAAGGTTTGTCCCGCTTGCTTCTAATAATCCTTTAGCCGTTTCTTTAATGGCATTGATATCATTAGTTGTTTGTTGTGTAATACCCGGTTGATTTAATTCTGCATCTGCTAATCTATCTATATTTCTTTTATAGTCAGAACTCACTTTAATTTCATTCAGTACTATTTCACCTGCACCATGAACTTTATTCTCCGCTTGAACTAACAACTCCCTACCACTAGGTAAACCACGAACATGATCGTGAAAATCCCCAAGCTCATCTCTTAGTGGTTGAGAACTTTGTAAAATAACAGTGCTTTTCATAGTAGAATTACTATTTTGAGACAATGCTAGTGATAAAGATATAAGTAGTGCTAGAGTAATAATAGTATTATTAATATAGGAGTTAAATAAAAGATAAAAGATTAACCCTATCATGATATACAATGCATAAGATGTTATAACTCCAGTGTTTAATCTAGAAATATTATTACTTATATTCAATAGCCCTTTCTCTAACCCATAAGGACCTAAATACTCTACGGATCCTTTATCTATTACTTTCGTAGTTTGCCCACCAAGTTTTAGTACAATACCTGTAATGTATCTGTTGTAAAATAGTTCTATTAAGAAACGTTGATTAAAGAAACTAAATATGTTGTAACCTACTCTAGATAATTTAAAGTAAATTAGTATAGTAGATAAGTATTCAGACAACACTATAGCGATTACACTTAATGAAATAGTAAATATTAAAGGTAATAACTTAAATAGAGTTGGTACTCCAAATTCAGTATCTAACATTATTTCATGAGAAGGATGTATAAATAAAGCATTATCTGAAAAGAATCCTGAACCTAACCCTATAAACATGTCTTTTGTTATAAACCCAAAGAATATTGAGAATACAGCTAAAATCATTAACATGGCGATCAGATTTATCATACAAATATGTAGGTAATAGTGATAAAAACTAAAAAACTAACTATAGAAGAAAATACTAATTATTAAAAAGTAAGTCTATCTTAGGTAACTCTATCTTAGTTAATTCTTTTAGTATTCATACCACTTTTTATTAATTCAATTTTAGCCAACCCTTTGTCAGTTAAGTGCTCTTTTTCTTTGATTAATGATCCTATTTTGGAAAAATCAGATAAATCTAAGGCTTTAACCCCTTGTATAGGATACTTTAAGAAAAATGGTATAATTTTTTGTTCTATATCAGAAAACTTCGTAACTGTATAGTTACCTTCGTTTCTGGTAGAGCTAGGGTAATATTTACCACAATCTAAGAACTCGCAAAATAATTTTAATAAAGCAGCATCTCTCGAATGTTGAGTTACGGAAAACATTAAGATAACTTGTTTTCCAACTTTTGTCTTAGAATTTATAAGATTAACAAAGAAATTACCTTCAGCGCTAACAAACCCTTACAATCAATTCGGGTTAATTGTTTTTTTATTAGGGTTTAAAGGTCTAGCTACTATATTTAACCTAGTCCCCTGTGGGGCCTTACCCTGCTGTGGGACAAGACCGTAAGCGCTAGGGAAAGCAATCTCTAATTCCTCTGATAAACCTAAATTCATTGTAGCTTTTATGCTAACAATATCTATTAAACCCTCTAAGGTCAAATGTCTTTTACATTTAACTAATTCAAAAGCAGCCTTAAATAATTGAAAATCCGACCATTTATGTGTAATTAAAGGAAAATTATTAAAATGGTCTACAATTACTTGTAGATCTTTTATAGATGAAACTCTAAATTGAACCGCATCTTTACCGTGTGAGGAAATACTACCTATACCCATAAAGAATGCTTGAATAGATTCTAATAAATACCGGTCTTTTTTATGTAATTTTATACCAAATTGCAAGTTTACAATTCAACCAGTATTCATCTTAGAAGATTTATTAAGACTAATTGAAAAATAGCTCTCTCCATTTACTTTTTTATTTACATATATGAAATATATGTAAAAAAAAAGTTAGAGAAACCTGTAACAAAATAGGGGTGTAGAGTCGGCTTCTGGCTTGAAATAGAAGAAATACCTCTTGTTAAACTTCTACTAAAACTTGTAGAGATATTTGCTAAGAAGGGATTCTGACTTGATAGTATCTTTCGACACCCATTAGAGTATACCTTAAACACAAAAGAATTTCTCTTGTATCAACTACCGTCTACTCGTTGCTCTTTTACAGATAGAGAGCTATCTGACTTAGATCCGCGATTGTCCATTTCTTTTTCAATCATCTTCTGACTTGTCACCATCTCTGAGTAATTAGTTCAGCCACTTATAGCCTTTCAACTATAGCTTGGTATCAGAAGCTTTAGGAGGTCCCCGGAGTTTGATAGTTTTACCCACGCAAATGATTTCCCAAATCATCCAGCAGGTAAGCTCATAAAGATATCACCTTCATGTGCTTGTTTATAGTTAATTAAAGGTCCATTAGGATTCGTTAAGAATGTTAAATACAACACTTTTACAGAGTATAATGTAGTAAACATTGCTCCTATAGTAGCTATTATATAAACAACAGTACCAGAGAAATAATATTGACCATAAGCAGATTCAAGTATAAAATCTTTTGAATAGAATCCTGTCATGAAAGGGAAGGCTACTAAGCTTAAAGAAGCTATAAGCATTACAGAATAAGTAAGTGGTAAAAATGGTCTTAACCCACCATATCTTCTAAAATCTTGATTGTCAGCTACAGCATGGATAACTGCACCAGCTCCCAAGAATAATAGTGCTTTATAGACTTTTAATAAATCTTTACCCTTACTTTTTTTTTGATATATCATATATATCAAAAAAAAAAGTTAGAAGTAGCACCATCACTTTTTTCGATGATACGTGTCCGCCTAATTTTTTCTAGTAATTTCGAATATTCGAAATTACGTCGAAAAAATAAGGGCTAAGATTTAGGGTTATCAGGTAAATTAGCAAGCTGTTCTCTATTGAGTTGAAATGTTGCACCTTGTTTAATTACAGCTCCTGGAAAATGATCAATAAAGATGCCTTCATTTATGTACTTGATACCATCCTTTGTAACAGTATTATTATTTCTATTTCGTCTTACTGTTCCCCGATCACCAGCTTGAGAATTATTGGAAAAATATTTAGCCAATCCTGTAAAGGTATCAACTGCAAAAAATCCCGAAGCTTTTTTCGTCAACCCGGGTAGATACTCAGGATGTTTACAAAAATAAAAATTACCTAACTCAGTGCTAATTCCACCTGGTTTAACCAAATTAAAATATCTTCCTATTCTATTATCAAGAAAATTTCTTTGCTGGTTTAGAGATAGGTTTTCCAAATCGGCTACGCCTGAATTTGGGTTCAAGTTCATTCATAATTCACGTTGATTTTTATAAATACCAAAAACTTCAAGGGTTTCTATATTTATAACATAAATTTTTCCTGGCTTTAGATCATATAAGGATTTATCTTTTAATTCAACTAAAGAATATTTATCTTTCGGTTTTAATTGAGAATGAATTTGTTCACATCTAAAAGGTACACCTTTTTCTTTTAAATATATAACAATATTTTCCCCTTTATCGTTTGTTATAGTTATACCCTTGTGTCAATTCATATTATTTCTAACGGCACCTACAGATATCTTTAATTGATCTGCTAATGAATTATAAGAATTAGATTCTGCTAGTAAAATAGTAGCTTTTTTGTCCAATAAAGCTTGATATACATGAATTTGATCTAAACTTAATGATAATTCACTAGCTTCAAAAGAAAAATTATAAAAAATAATATCTTTTAATTTTTGTTCATCTTTAATGTTAAAATAGGGTTTATAATTAGTATAAATACATTGTTCTAATATACGACTAATATATTGTCCAAACCCTTGTAGTATTTTAGCACCCCCTTGACTTAAGGGAAATGCATAGTTAATATTATATCATTGTTGAACTATATTATCGTACGTAATAATAGGTGCCCATTTAATAGATGAAACATTTCCGTTGGCCATTACTCAATCATGCAAATGAGATCTTAAGCGATTACCATAAAAACTGTTTATATGGTCATTAAGACGATTTCGTAAAGATATGGCAGAACCTATTCCATATTTACCAGTTTCTTGGTGCACAAAACAGTAAATACCTGAACAATCTCCATCTATTACTTTTTGAGATCCAAGGGGTAAATCATACATAATATTAGGTTTTATTGTTTTTAAACTTAACTGCATATTGAATCTAAATATTTTATTAAAATTGTTACTTAAAAACTCAAATAATAAGTTATCTCCTTTAAAACCAGAATTATTATTTTCAGGTAAAAGATTCATCATATTAATTAAATCATGTGAAGCTTTTATACCTTTTGATGTTAAGAATAAAGGTAAATTTAATTTATTTTGATCATGTATCTGATAAATAACATTACTTAATAACACGCCACCTCTAGACTTGTCATTTAGTATTGTATAAAAAGAAGAATGGATTTTAGAATTAATACTATGTTTTTTACCCTTTTCCCCTTTATCTCCAATGGTATTAATAATAGGTGTTATGAATAATGAACTTGAACTTAAATTAAATAAATCATAATCTATAAATTCAAATAGACTATAAAGACATAAAATTTTTAATAAACCTCCAGCAACAAATGTAAAGTTGCAGATAATATAGGCGTTAATTTAATTTTAACTATAAAATATTACCTTCGCCATGGCTATCTATTACTTATTTCCCTTTACCGGATTATGATTCCAAAAGGAACCTATCCAGTAGCTAGTAGTGAAAATAAGGACAGAAAGATCCACCTAGTAATTGATTAAAGCAGCAAAACACTGCTTTATATATAGCGCTAAGGAAATATATTATAATTACTTGCAACATATCACTATGTTGTTTAGACCATATCATAATATAGAATCATCCTAAAAAAACGTGATTATCTACGAGGCTACCTATATTTGTTTTTTTTAATTAATTAATTAAAAAAAAGGTCGGGAAGCACTTAATAGCTGTTTTTAATAAAACTACGTCTAATATTTTTGACGTATGGTCGTTGAGGGTTTATGTATTTATATTATATATATCTTCCCTGCTGATTGTCTCTAAATTTTAGTACTAGCTTGCCATATAACTAGTTAAAACTTTAGAGGTGTCCCAGCATATTGTCAAATTTTACATGCGCCCTATAAATTCGACGCATGGTTCACCAAATGAAATAAAGCTATATTATAAGAAGATAAACCTACAGCTATAACCATCATCCCAAGCTGGCTCATTGTAGAATAAGCAATAACTTTTTTAATATCTTGTTGGAATAAACCTATTAAAGAACTAAATACAGTTGTAATTGCACCTAATCATAAACATAATAGTAGCACTGTTGAACTATATTCTATTAAAGGAGATGAACGCATTAATAAATACACACCAGCAGTTACCATTGTGGCAGCGTGTATTAGTGCACTAACGGGTGTAGGCAAATTTGTTGATTTATGCTATATGTAGATCAATGTCTACACGAATACGGCACAAATACTCAACAACTCACGTTGTTGTTCGGACTATATCATCAATTACACTAATTGTTTATGAATTTAATTTTATCTTTTATGATTTCTATACCTGATTCAGTTAAATGTTTTTTATCTTTAACCAGATCATATACTTTTAACCATCTCAAGTATGAAACATGTTTTTTAGTTTTAAGAGGATAATTGTGTAGATAACTTAATATTTTATTAAGTTTACCAAAATTAACTACAGTATTATAACCATTATAGCTTTTTACATGTGTTACATAACCATCTATTAGGTTAGCAAGCAGTTTACTAAATTCCACATCATCTTTTTGAGAGATTACGTATCTTACAGTAACTATATGTTTACCTGTTTTACTTAAATAAGCAGAACTAGTGAAACATCCTTCTGCATCTGTAAATCCAGATAATCATGCATTACATAAATTTACTTTTCCATTTGATTCTATATATGTAATATTAGTCTTATATTTTAAATTAAAAGCTTCTAATCATAATTTAAACTGAAGTTTTTTATTTTTAGTTAGTAAGTTACCATTGAATATCTTTATTATTTTTATAAGATTATCTTTATTTCTAACTCTATACTGATGAGTTTGGTTTAATTTGCTTTGTACTGTTACGGATCCAAAGCCTAATTCTTTTTTAATGTAGAATAGTACTTGTGCATCTACGCTAGATTGTGTTACTTTAAACACTAAATAGCCTCTTTTGTCTACACTAAATACTCCGTCTCCTTCAGCAAATCCTATTAACCATCATTCAAAAATTTTTTTATCATCTAATGTAATTGCTTCACGTGTAGTCTCTGAAGAGCCCAAATTACTAACCTGGTTTCCTGCGGATTGTCCCTCATTCTGGATTTTTCCGAAGCTTACAAAGTAAACAGTGGACCATAATATAAAAACGGGATGTTCCCGCATATAGTGAAGTTTAAGGAAGGCCCTATTCAAACCCTCCATCGCCATAGGTAGTCAAACGTGAAGACCTATTTGAGAACTTTTAGCCATAGCTCCAATTAATAAACATATACCTACAATAGTAACAACATTTTCATTCATGTAAGGAGCTAATGAGAATACAGTTGCATAGTCTAAATTCAATTTACTTATAGTCTTTCGGCTATAATTGGACTGTATCTTCACCCAATTTTTTTTTAATGGGTGTATAACGCGCAGTCTCTGAGGATCCTCGATATATAATAAATATATTTAATGTTTCCTGCTGATTGTCCATTTTCACTTATTAAACAACAAGATCTATTTATTTTAATTTTTATGGTCTGTGTACGTATCTAAAAAAAATATTTTCACAGTATCCTATAAAATAACTTTAGGAGTTTCCAGCGATACAGTTATATAATAAGAGTAATATTACTATTACCCACGGCAATTTATTTAAAATGCAAAGAATCTAAATGTGAAAAATTATATTGTTTTTTTTTATTATTAAAATTATTTTTTATAATTTTTATCTTATCCAACTTCTCTTTTGTTAGACTTCCTTTATTAAGATCTTGAACAAGACATCAGTCTTTATATGATAGATACTTAGAAGAATATAGTGGAAAACGATCAAAATACTTACGAACAATTTCATGACTTCTGGAGTTATGAGCTATTGCCATAAAAGCATAAAAGACTTTATCCTCTTTTTTTCTAGTTCTAGTGTAAAGATTTACAGTAAGAAAATTGGTTATTTCAGTTAAAATATTAAAATAGCTAGCACCTCCTATATCTTGAGAAACTTCTCTAGAATAGTTTTGTTTAACTTCTATACGGAAAACAGTTTGAACACTTGTTCTTAGGAAGACTCCATTTTTTTTTCTATCATATACTGTTATGGCAAAACCAGCATCAGCATCACTAAAACCTGCCAATCAACTATTACTGTCTAAAGGGGATAAATCTAAACCTAGTAAAGGTATAGAACTACTATCTTTTTTATTTATTCAATTAATAGCTCTATGCAAAGCTTCTATTTTTGGTGTACGCATGTGTCCATTAATCAAATGAATTATCTTTAAAACCTCTTTTTTAGCTAAGATTTGTAATAATACATGGCCTGCCTTTTCTCTATTAATAACTTTACCTACCTCTAATTCAGAAGATAATTTTTCAGCTAAAGGTATATCATTAATATTAAAAGCAATAATAATTTTTGGCCTACTAACTATATTAGTCTTGGAGATTTTATCCTGAACACCAATATAGCCATCTCCTTCAATTAATCCGGCTAAGTAAGGCCCAATAAAACTGTCATTTGATACTTCAGTTGTAGAATATCTTCTTATGGAGCGATCAAAAACAGATCTATTTTTTTTAAGAGCACGAGCACAACAATAGCTATTGTCACATTTAAATTCTTTATTTTTTTCTATTTTACCAAACGCTAAAAAAATCGCAAACATACCTACAGTTAAGAAACAATCACCTACTCTATTTGTTAAAAATGCTGAAAGAGAGCTTTGATTTGCTGCTATTCTAGTAAATCAAAAACATACTAAAAGATATGAACAAACCCCAACACCTTCTCACAGGTTTTCAGTTATAATCCATTGCGAATCTTTTGTACTAAAAATTTAATTGGTTATATACCTAATTTATATAACATTTCAGGTATAAAATACGGTTTTACTAATACTGTTAATTTATCCATACTTTTTTTACTTATTCTAATTCTATAACTTTGAACACCACTGCTATTAATACGTTTATTCAAAGTAGCTTTTATTCCAAAGTTTTCATGCAATGCATTTATTAGAAGTTCTTGTTCCTCTTTAGTGAAACTTTCTGTGCATAACATAACTATACCTTGATATAAAAACCCATCTCCCATAATTAAGTGAGCTAACCCTCTTGCTGTTAACAAGTCTTGTATATTTAAAGGAATAACTTTTTTTTGTTCTTTGTAAAATAAAGAATGATATTCATTTAAGCAAGGAAACTTCAATGTTCTAATATATACAGATTTATATATTTTACCTGTCCTAGAATCAGCTTTTCTTACAACTATTACAGGCTCCATGTCTATTAAATCGCCAAATAAAGTGTATAAACTAAATACATATGACTTTTGATCAGGGTAAGTATGATCTATTCTAAGTCTTGTATTATAAGTAGGTTTACCTTTTTCCAAAAAGCCATCTGCTAACATTATACCTATGATTGATTCCTTTTGCTCCTGTGTTAGTTCATACTCTTTTTTGTACTGTTTAGTGTATTTACTAGTTTCAGGTATTTTACTATAAAATCTTTTAAATACACATAAAGGATAAGTGATATAGTATATATAAGAGGTATAGTAAGGATGTAAAAAATAGTATGAATAAAAAATAAGAATGATAACCAAAATATTAGAATTATGCAATAGTTTTATAACAAAACCTTGGACTATATCTTTACCCCTATATCCTGTTTTCTTCCCGTAAGCTTACGGGAAGAAACCATTTTTTATAGATATAGTAGGGTATTCCACGTATAGTCTCTGAGGATCTCACTAGGACATGTTGTCCTTTGATTTCCTGCTGATCAACATAAGCAAAAAGGCTTATACTTTCCAGCATACAGTGGAATAATAATTTATGAATTTAAATCCATAAACGGCCAAGAAAAGACCAACAAACATTAATAAAAAGTTATTAGCTGTAACTAATATAACCATCATAAATGTGAACAAGCTTAAATAGCTAAAGAACCTTTGAGGGTGAGGATCCTCACTCATATAACCTATAGAATAGATATGCACTAAAGAAGAAACTATTAAAACAGGTATAAGCATAGAAACTGTCAATGAATCAAAATGAAATCCTCAGGATACATTTAATGATTCAGAATCAATTCATCTGAATACCTCTATGGATACAGGTATATTATTTAACCCAACTTCAAAGAAAGCTAAAACAGCTAATATTGTTGTAGTTACAACAGCTGTACATGTAATTATTTGTGCTCCTGATACTCCGATTTTTCTACCAAAAAAACCAGAAGCTATTGACCCTAATAGTGGTAAGATTATTATAGCTAGATACATTATTTATATTCAATACTAATACTTCCTCTTCGTTTTCTCCCTTTTTCCATAGGAATTGTATTCCCTTAGGAAGGATAGGATATTACCATAATTTTTCTATTATGCCTGACTATATCTTAAGCAAATAATTATATAATTATATAATTATAAACCAACCTCCATTTAGTCGATGAACTGTTCACCAATATTTCTATACTGATGTTTAGCTGCGGATTATCTATTTCATTTCTTCATACAAACCGTTTTTACCCTACAACGAGTCATTACCTGTTCCATTAATCATATTACTATATTAATTTGGTAGATTTGTCTTTAAGATTTTCCCGCATTTTTAAGGTTTAGCCTTAATGAGACTAGATAGAGGTTTGCTCTACCTTTTTTGACCTATTTTCTCTCAAACCCCTAATCATCTCCATGATTATTTTTAGTAGTAATCCCCATTTTTTTTTTCAATAACAAGATTTCTTTCAGACCATCTTCTTTTAAATGTTCTTTGTTTTTAACCATAAAAGCAGCTATTTTAAAAGAACAATAATTTGAGTACTTTGATCCTGCTATACCATATTCTTCAAAAAAAGGTATTACATGGTTAATTATATCATCAATTCTTGTAACTACAAACTCAGCTATTGAACGCTTTTCATATCTAACTACATATCCGCATTTAAAGAAGTGTACAAAACTCTCTAATAAATCTACATCTCTTAAATCTTGAGCAATAGAAAAACGTAATGAAGCATATATATTGTCTGTTGTCTTAGATTTATTAATGGCAATAAAAAAATTACATTCTCCTGTTGAAAATCCAGCTATTCAAGGTTTAGAATGCACAAGTGTATTATAGTTATTTACTCTTTCTTCTCTTATGACAGGAATAGTATCAGGAAAAGCCTTTTTTAATTGGTCAGATAAACCTCCATTCATAGATGCCCTTGTATTAATTATTTTTTGTATTCCCTCTAGATTACTATGCTGTTTTTCTAACATTAAGTTAATAACATTTTTAAAAAGCATATAATCGGAATATTTCTTAGTTAATAAGGGATAATTATCAAAGTGCGGTATAATTACATTAGTTATATCCTTACTAGAGTGAACCCTAAATTCCACTGTATAATTATTATTGGGTTTGGATACAAGTCCTATACCTCCGAAATATTCCTGTATTTTCAATACTAAAGATCTATCTTTTTCATGCATCTTTAGTTGAATTCTGGCCTGCACGTTTCATCCAGTTTTATATCTAGAATTATTTAGCATTGCAATTAGAAAGGAACTTTCAGCATCAAAAATTCCAGTAATAAATAATGGATCTAAAGAATTTTTAGGCCCCCCTCTCTCAGAGAGAGAGGGGGTCCAAACCGAGTTAAGGGGTTTAGATGTAGAATAATTTCTTATTCCACTAGGAATGATATTAAAAGCTTTAATGGGTGATTTAGGTTTACTAAAGGATAGATGGGTTGATTTAAAAGAGATAAATCTATAAAAAGCTACTAAAATACCTAAACCGATCGCAGATTCTGCTCCGGCTATGGCAATAATATAGATAGCGTACGTTTGACCTAATATATCATCGAAGCTAAGTGAACTAACCAATACTAAGAATGTAATAGCTAATAGCATTATTTCTATTGAAATAAGCATTAAAATTATGTTTTTTCTGTTTAAAACAAAACCTAAAATTCCAATTGTAAATAAAATTAGTGATAAATTCATTGTATAATAATAAAATATTAATGTAGGTGTTCTAAAGTAATTTATTGTATAAGACCTTTACTTGCATTAGGGTATTGATAATATCTTATTTTGCTATTAAACAAATAAGAATTATTCATGTATTAGATATACATAGTTAATACATTACTACAAAATTTTATGTCTAATTAGCTATAATGACTCTGTAGTACGGTATGTATAAAACAACCTGTTGCGTGTAGAACGGATGCTCTTTATTGAGCTCTTTTCTCTTTTTTTTTGTGTGGGGCTTTAATTATCATAGGTAAATCATAGATTAATCTTCTCCCCCGATTGCTGTAGAAATCTATCTTGCAATCTTCCACTAGATATATAGGGTTACCCTCACCGGCGGGGGGGGTGGTGGTGGGCAAACAGAATATATCTACTGGGATATGTTATACTATATGGTAAGGTAATTACTTTTCATAACATGTTAATTGTACAAAACAATTCGTTTTACTAAAAATCTTGAGTTATTAGATAGGTTTTATCCTACTATTATTCTTGTAATAAAGATAAGAATAGGACAAAAAGATCTGTTTATACAAGAGTACTACGTAGTGTTTCCACTGTTTCCATTGTTTCCATTGTTTCCATTGTTTCCATTGTTTCCATTGTTTCCATTGTTTGGTATAACGGAATCATACGTTGTATTTGCAAGACAACTTTCATGCATCTGACAGTCACAACTTACGCAAGCTGAATCCGGATGGTCACCCCCACAAAGACAACACCTATTGTTTTGATTTGCTGATGCTGGCATATCAGCCGTTTCCTCATGAGGACAGGAACAACTTGGATGATGGTGGTAACCATCTGCATTACCAGTATTTTTTGCAAAAACATTAAAATTAGGTTCTTTGTTGGCTACAAATTCTGAATCAACCCCCGCATGAGCAAACTCTCCTGAAAATACCCCAACCTGATCAAACTGTACTAAAAATACCCCAACATGATCAAACGGTCCTGAAAATAAGCTAGGAAGCTCATTAAGCACAATATGGCTACATACAGAAAATACGTTAACGATTATAAACAGTGCATATCAAGCTAAAAAGATATTTTGTATAGTTAAATAGAATGATGAAATACTTACAATTCTCTGTATTTTTGGATGATTTTTAAGGTAATGAAATAATTCGATAGATAAAGGTACAAGTATTGCTCAACTGGCTATAGCAAATACAGTAGCATAATAACTAGAATTATCCTGTGGGAAGTAACTTGCTCAACCGTTTTGTGCATCACAAGTAACTATGTTACCGTCAAAAAGGTAGATTAACGTTGAAACTGAATAATGGATAGCGTCTAATATTGGTGCAGGATAAACACCAAATAAAACAGTAGGTATAACTAAAATGAATAAGATAGTAAATTCTCTTTTAGTTAAATCCGGTATACTAAAGGTAAACATTGTTGAATAGGCTCCACCAAAAGCTATTCTTTGATACATATATATAGTGTATGCTGCAGAGAAAATTATAGAAGAACTTGCAAAAACACCAAATAAAGATGATCTTTCAAATACCCCATATAATGATAAAAATTCTCCTATGAAATTTAAAGATAAAGGAGCTCCACAGTTAGCAAGACACAGTATAAAGAATAATATAGCAAATAATGGCATTACTTGAGTAACTCCTCTGTAGAAAGAGATTACTCTTGTAGAAGATCTATCATATAATACACCTCCTGCACATATAAATAGACCTGGTGAAACTAGTCCATGAGCCAACCCTAAATTAATAGCACCTTCAATACCTTGTATACTGTTACTGAACACACCTAGAAGATAAACTGCAGCATGAGAAACAGAACTGTATGCAATAAGTTCTTTAATATCTATTGTTCTTAATGTACTAAGACTAGCGTATACTATAGTAATAACACCAATTAGGAAAATTATATAAGTATATTCCATATAAGCTTTAGGTAAAACAGGTAAAATTAGTCTAAGTATACCATATAAACTTAATTTAAGAACAATTGCTGCTAAAATTATACTTCCTCCTAAAGGTGATTCAACGTGAGCCTTTAAAAGTCATGTATTTAGGAAAATAGTAGGAGTTTTTACAGCAAAAGCTATAAAAATACCATAAAATAAGAAAAGTTGTGTTAAATAAATGAAATTACCTTTAAAAAGAGTATCAAAATCGGTAGTACTCATGATAGATGACATTGCTAATATAGATAATAGTAAAAATAAAGAACCCAACAAAGTATATAAGAATAAATAAAAACTAGCCTTTACTCTATTATCTGACCCAAATATACCTATCAATATGAATAAAGGAGGTAATATTGACTCGAAGAAGATGTAAAAGAGTAAAATATCTAATACTAAGAAAACCGCTAATAATAAAGTTTCTAACAACAGTATTATAATAACATAAGATTCTACATCTTTTGTTATTGATTTTCAATTAGATACTAGTGATATAGGTATAATTATGGTAGTTAATAAAATAAAATATATAGATAAACCGTCTACACCTAAATAAAAATCAAAATAACTTATTTCATGATATTCTTGTACAAATTGAAACTGATTTGTACTAAAATCAAATAAAATAAAGATTATTAATGAGATAAAGAAATTTAAGATAGATGTAGTTAACGCTATGAATTTTATATTTCTTAATGAAACTCCATTATCCCTATTAATTAATATTGCAAGTACACCTAATATAGGAGTTAAAAGTAAAGATGATAATAACATTTATAAAACAAAAAGAATAAATACCTCTATTTCGTATAGAATGATAATTGTATCAGCAATACTTTTAATATTCACCGTATGTATGGTAAGGTAATAAATTCTTGATGAAAACATACCTATGTAAAATGCTCTAAAAATGGATAATCTTTATCTAATACTCTAACTTAGATTAAGTGATTAGGAATATCTTTTTCTGCCATAAATAAGAATTTTCTAATTCAAATTTATGGCATGGCACAATACTATAGTAACATAATACCTTTTCATGAAGTAATAAATTCATAGCATTATTGTACATAAAGATAAACTCGTTTATTACTAATAATTGCTATAAATTTTCACGATCTTTTTTGATGGGGGGGGCTTTAACAAACACCTGTTTAGTCTTCTCCCCCCCCGTGATTGCTCTAGAAATCGTAAGTACTAATGCAACCTTCCACTAGATAAATAGGCCCCCCCCTTACTTTTTTTTGAATATATATATGTAAAAAAAAAGTTAGGGGGGGGTCCAAACAGGGCAAACGGAATTTATCTACTGGGATTTGTTATACTATTATGGATAAAAATGTAACTAGGGTGGTCACCACAAGGGACTATAAATAACAAATTTTACCATATTCATAACAAGTTAACGGTACTCTAACCGTTATTTTCTATTTAACTGTTAAGTTTTTTCTATTTTTTGTGTCTTAAATCCACAAAAGTATTTTCAACAACAGTAACACCATACATTACAAAAGTAAAGTAGAAGAAGTATAAAACAGTACTTATTTGACCAAATTCAATGAATGGAGACTCAACGTGTTTAGCCCCTAATTGCATTAAGATTAAGAAATTAGCAACAAATACAAAGAAAGCTGCTTTACTTAAAGGTCTAAATTGCATACCTCTTGATCTACTTACATCTGTAATAGGTAATAGTAATAATATAAGAATAGCTGCGAACATAGCTATAACTCCTAATAATTTGTTAGGTATAGATCTTAATATAGCATAGAAAGGAAGTAGATCAAAAAATTTATAAACATAGAAAAACACTACAACTAGTTAATACTTAAATAATACACTATATTCATTGCTTAAATGTTTGAAAATTGATATTCATAATATCAATATTATGATTGGACTACATCTTCATATATAAGATTAAATAATTCATCCTAATATGTCTCGCGTATAGTCTCTGAGGATCCTTCTAGGATAATTATTGCTGCTTCGCAGCAACCAATGTATCTTGTTGGTTTCCTGCTGATTGTCCTTTGGTACTTTAAAGGAGTTTCCAGCATATAGCGAGATTAAGTGACATCTTCTCTTTATCACTCTGGCACGATAGCTGCAGGAGTTTGCATAGGGTTTGCCACAACATAGTTTTCACTATCTCCTAATACATTAGGCATAAAGAACACAAATAAAGATAATACAAATATAAATGCAAATATTGTAATAAGATCTTTAAATATGAAATAAGGAGCAAAAGATATTCTTTCGTAGTTTCCTGATACACCTAAAGGATTTCCTGATCCAGCTGTATCGTGTAAAACGATTAAGTGCATTAGTGCTAAAGCAGCTAATACGAAAGGTAAAACGAAATGTAATGAGAAGAATCTATTTAATGTTGCATTGTTTACGGAGAAACCACCTCAAATGACAGGATAAACGAATATTCATCGTTTCAATAGGGCATTTAATCCCTATTTTCATCAATTTAATCTATAGTTGGTGTTTAGACTATGTCTTCAACTAAATGTTATTAGTTGTGGGGTACTCGTGTCGAGCTTATTGTTGGTATTACTCACTCATTAGTCGTTGAACGTTCTTGATCCACCTCTTATACCGAATCAAGCTTCGCTGCAAATAATCTATAAACCGGTGGTTATTCTTAATAGATGTTCTTGCAATTCTCCCCATTTGCCTCTATAATGTTACCATTACAAGGAGCCCATATATACAGATAAAGAAAATATAAATGTGATTTACTATATTTATTTGTTCGAAGGATAATTAAGATTACCGTAACGGTTACTACTTTTTAAATCGTTTAATCATTTTAGATAAGAAATTCCTTTTAGTCCTATTAAAGGATGTAACCCGGAAAAAGAAAAGAAATTTATGACAGTTTGTATATCAGCTTTGGAACAAACAGAAAATTGATTATACATGTTATTTTCAATATCAATCTTCCTTTTTGTATTAAATACTAATTTAAGTGATTCAAATAAACTAGTATGTATTCTTTGTTTCAATTGAAAACAACCGTCATTATTACTTTTTATAAAAAAGGATCCTTCTGCCATTGTGAAACCAACTATTCAATTTTTAAAGAAACTTAGTTTAGCATAATCTGCAGCATTTACTAAATAAAACGATTTAGGTATGTTAGTTATATTTGCTATATTATCGAACATCTTTATGTCTTGTTCTAGTATTACCATAGCAGTATTGAATTGCTTATTTCTTGTTTCAGTTAAAAAAAATATGTTGTGATGTAACAACAATGGAAATAAAACTTCTTGTAGATCGGTTCTGTTAATAATTAACTTACAAGTTGGACTTCTATTATCTTTGTATATAGTAATTTTACCTATATTAAGAATAGAACGTATATATTCTAATGTTGAGATATCTTTCAAATGAATAGATATAACAAGTTTAATAGCTATAAATCCTTTAGTTGTTTTTGTTATTTGTATGTAACCGTCTCCATCAATAAATCCTACTAAAAAAGAAAGAAAAGAAGGAGGTATAGATAAATATTCTTCTTTATTCAATCTCACATTTTTATTTCCTTTTTTTAATGCGTTGGTATTAACAGTACCTATCGTAGGCAATAGACTAGATAAGGAATAAACTGTTATACAACGGTCTGCAAAATTATTTGACTCAACTATATCTTGTCCAACTCAAGGGATGGCACTCATAAGGTTAGTAATACAAAATTTACCATAAGATGGTTGCTTTAACTAATTTTTAATAGGAGAAAAATTTGATTTAGAGTAAGCTTTTATTCTTTTTATGCGTTTAGCGACTACTAAACCTTCTTTATTTTTTACAGGTTTACCATCATTTAAACGAGCAGTTATAGTATTATTACTTACATGGAGAAATTTAGCACATGAAATTCCATTAGTAAAATAATTAAAAGAATTATTTAAGAAATAAGCTTTTATAATGTAAGTAGATCTAATGTATTTTTTTTCCGAAATTATCATTGCTCTACCCTCAGAATCAATATGTATTAAAGGTTCTGCTTTAATTAAAAGATCTAATTCTGATTTAACGATTTCATCCAACATGAGAGGGTTTAAGTTTGTAGATAATCTATTATTATTCATACTATCTCCCAGTTTTATTATTAACTCTTTACCTTTTTCAGTTAAATGTTTACCTTGTAATAGTAAAAAAGCTATTGTTTTAAAATCTGAATAATCTTTAAATTTTTTAGTTCTAAATTCAAAACTGTCTAAGTAAGGAATTAATATATTATGAATAAAATCAATTTGGTAGATTTCTAATATAGAAATAGGCCTAAAATCACTTTTTACTTTTTTATCGGAGATATTAATTAGTTTAGTAGTACTACCTAACATATAAGAGTGTTCGTCTAATAAACTTAAAATAAATTCACGTATTTTTTCTAAAACTTGTCTATTTACCGAAGTAGTGACAAGTGAAGCACGAACAGTCATATCTTGTTTATTTAAGTAAAATGACCCATCTCCTTCTAAAAAACCTACCAAATAATTACCTGTAATTCTTATGTTATGATTTGCAGGTAAAACAAAATTAACTCTATTAGAATTCATATTTTGTTTCAATTCAAGAATATTTGAGTATATTTGTAGTATACTTAATTCATTAGATTTACGATTTTTAAATAAGAAAAATGCTTCTTTAAAATCTAAATAATCCAAGTATTTAGTAGTATTTAATGGAAATTTTTCAAACAAAGGTATTAATATTGTTTCAATATCACTTAATTGAGATATTGAAAATACTAAAGTGTTTCTCTCAGTATTTAATCTACCGCAAGCTAAAACATCTTTTATACGTTCTAAAATTTTTCTATCGTCTA
>NW_026056263.1:0-28671 GCF_023757985.1 Alternaria ethzedia
AATAAAAAAAAAAAAAAAAAAAAAAAGATAATTTCTTAAGAAGTTTAAGCTTAGAGATTTTTTTTTTCTAATACTTCTACAATTAGAAAAACTAATTAAAAATACTTAAAAAGTAAAGAAGCTTTAGATTAAAAGCTACTAAAACATAGTTAGCTTTAAACTTTATATAGTAATAATACTTTAACTATATATAGTATATTTAGCTGTAAAGCCTTTATACTTTTTTATATATTTAAGTAATAAGTGTAAAAAGACTATAAAGTAAGTAATTCTATATTATTACTAGCTTAGTCTACTTTATTACTATACTCTTAGAATAATAATTTTTATTCTCTATTACTAATTAAGTTACTTAAACTAAATATAACTAATAATTACTTAATACTAATAAATAAATTCTTTAACCTATTCTACTATCTTATAAAAAACTCTTTTTAACTTATAAAATAGTAATTAGTAAGGTATAGTTAGAGTTTTTCTATAGATTTTTAATAAATTACTAGTCTTTTACATCTAAATTTTCTATTACTTTATTATTCTTTACCTTTTATTAAAGCTTTTAAAGTTAGAAGTATAGAAAAGAGAAGTAACTTTTATATTAACTATAAAGAACTATAACTACTAGTAAGTAGATAATAATTATTTTTAGAATATTAATCTTAATCTAATAGTTAATTACTTACTTAATTTATTTAATATATTCTAAAGCGCGTTGCTTTTTATTAAGCTCTTAAAAGTGCTTTTTTAAAAGCTTAAGAAATCTATATATACTTAAATTAATTAAGCTTATATCTAGGTTTATTAAAAGTTAAGTAATTAAAAGCTTTTTTTTAAGTAGGTAGGCTACTAATATAAAGACTAATAAAGCTACCTACTATTAGATTTTTAATATTTAAGAGTATTATAAAAAGTTTAAGTTTTAAGAGTTAAAAAGACTAAGCTTAATAAAAAAGTATTAGTT
Organism: Alternaria ethzedia; assembly: GCF_023757985.1. Classification (NCBI taxonomy): domain Eukaryota; kingdom Fungi; phylum Ascomycota; class Dothideomycetes; order Pleosporales; family Pleosporaceae; genus Alternaria; species Alternaria ethzedia. The sequence continues at coordinate 962 of NW_026056263.1, forward strand.
AATAAAAAAGAGAAGAAGAAATAAAGAGAGAAAGAGCTATATTAGTAAATATTTTCCTAAGAGAATTTATATTTTTTTAAAATTATAATATCTAGTTACTTTATTATTACTATAATTATAAGGTATAGTTATTAATTATAGATTCTATAGTTATACGTAGAGCTATTATTATTAACTAATTACTATAAAAAAAGCTACTTTACTAAGTAAGCTTTACGCTATACTAAGAGGTATAGCCTAAGCTTCTCTAGGCTAAAAATATATTATATCTATACTTATTTTATAACCTTTTTAAAACTAGTAAAGAGCTATACTAGACTTAGATATCTTTTAAATAATACCTACTTACTTATATATTTATCTTAATAAATATATATATAGTTTTACTATACTTACTATAATATAATTTAGTATAGTAACTATAATAAGCTTAATTAAGACATTACTTAAAATATATTCTTTACTAATAATTTAAAAACTTACTAATTATCTTATAAATATATTACTATATTATATAAAGGTATAATTTTTTAGAAAGTTATAAAGTAAAGTATAGTTACTATCTTTACTATAGAAGTAAAGCTACTTACTTTTTAGTATACTACTAAAAAAGCTATAGCACTTAGATATTTTTTTAAAAAGCTAGCGCTTAATTTTAAAGAATATTAAATAGTTTAGTATAATAATTAGTAAACTATTAAGCTAGTTATAAAAAAGAATAAGTATATTAATACTTAGCTTAAGTATATTAATATCTAGAATATATAGCTATATTAGAAATATACTAAAAAACATTTAAAAATTAAGTATTTAAAGACTATTATTATACTTTATAGATAAATTAACTAAATTTTTTACTTAGTAATAGTTTAAGAAGTTTAAATAGCTACTTAACTTATAAAATTTATAATATTTAATTTTTAAGAAGTAACTAAAGTAAAGAAATCTTTATTTAGACTACTACTATAAAAGTTAATTATACTTAAGCTAAATCTTAGTTACTCTAAATAGTAGTTAGTTAAAAAGAAAAAATTACTTATTATTAATAAAAGTATAAAATAGCTAAATTACTAAACTTTTTTACTAGACTAACTTATATAGCTACTAACTTACTAAGTAGTACTATAGTTATAATCTTCTTAGTTATAATTCTTAAAAGTAGTTTTATTAATCTAGCTATTATTATAGTTTTTAACTTTAGCTTATAAATAAGTAGTCTTAGTAGTATAAGCCTATATATAAGCTTTAAGTACTTAGTACTTATACTTAAAATATATTAGCTTACTTTAATTCTTAGACTTAGCTAGCTAATACTAAGTATAGTAGTAGAACTTACTACTTATAATACTAAATCTTAACCTATTTAACTAGTAATTATAAAGCTAAAACTTATAATACTAGAACTAGAATTTACGCTACTAAAACAAATAATAACTATAGTAATTACGCTACTAGTTCTATAGTAACTAATTTCTAAAACATAAAGCTTATAGCTAAAATACTAGTAGTAGCTACTACTAAAATAAGCTTTTAAAATTATAACTTAAGTAAAATAGTAATAGATTAAAAGCTATAAGTAAATAACTTTAACTAAAAGAAGTAGATAGTAGTATTAACTAGTAATTATTTATATTAATCTTTTTTTTTTACTCTCTTTTACTTTTATAAACTAAGTGTAAGTACTATATTAATAAAGGTTAATAAAAGTTATAAATAAAGTAAGTTTTAAGCTTTTTTTACTAAAAAACCTAGAAGTTTTACTTAATAATTTAGATAGAGTTTTAAAACTCTAAGCTTTTTTTTTCTACTCTTTATAAGTATAAAGATTTTAATAAAGCTTTTTTAATATTAGTAAGCTTTATTTAAGCTTTAACACTATAATTAAGTTAGTAAAAAGTTAAAAAAGCTAAAAAAAAAAATTAAGAACTTATATTATAACTATAGTACGCCTTTATATTAAAAAAGCGCTAGTATAGATTTTTATTAAGTACTTAGTACTTATAAATATTATAATATAAGTAGTACTAAACTTTATAAAAGTATATAAAGTTATTAGACTTTAGAATATTATTTAAAACTTATTAAGAAATATAATACTAATAGTAAAGATATTAAAAAGTTTTATAGTTAAGTATTACTTTAATTTACTTATACTAATAACTAGTATACTTTAAATACTAATTTTTTAAAGTTTTAAACTTAAAACCTTTTAATTACTTACTTAAGTAATAATAACTATAATCTAAGCTTATAGACTTTCTTTTTTTTTTAATATTAAATTCTTTACTTTTTTATATAATTAAATTACTAAAAGATTATATTTTTAAGCTAAGAAGTTTTACTACTAATAAAAATACTACTCTAAAAATTATACTTAATAGTTTAATAAATCTTTTTATTTTTAAAGTTACTAAATAAAAAGTACTTATAGTTAAAATAAAAAGCTTTATAAATAACCTCTAAGCGCTTCTAATATAAAACTTAATTTTAATATAGATTAGTAATCTTATTTTTTATAATACTCTAAGTTAGTATAGTATTAGTAGCTTAATTATATTATAGAAAGCTAAATATATAATTAGCTATTATTATTTTAGAAAAATATACTAAAAATTAATTAATAGCTACTAAAAGTTATTTATATAGTAAAGGTAAAGCGCTTATATATAAAGTATTATTAAGTAAAGTACTATTAAACTAAGTACTATTACGCTAAGTAGTAGTATATATATTAGAATTACTACTACTAAAGGTATTATTATTAAAGTATAAATTTTATACTATTATAGTAAAAGCTAAAGTGCTAATACTTATATCTATAAGTAAAGTTAAAAGTTAAGTTATTAAACTTAATTAATATAGTTAGCTATTTAATCTAAGTATAAAAGTAAAAACTTACTATAGTAATAGAAAGAATAAAAAAGTAAGTAGAGTAGTATATTAATTAAAGTAGAAGTTTAAGTCTAAAGCTTAAAAGCTAAAAATCTTAGATAAATAAGTAGATTAGATAAGTAGCTTATTAGCTTATTAGCTTAATTATCTTAAAAAAAGAAAAAAAAAAAGAAAAATTATAGTAAAGAAAAAAAATAAAAAACTTATTATTATTAATAAAGTCTTTAATTCTAGCCTAAGCGTATACTTATTTAACTAGCTAGCGTAGCTTATTAAGCTATTTATTATACTATAAACTTTATTTAAAAAAGGCTAGAAGCCTAGATCTTACTAATAGATTTTTTTTTTCTAGTTTAATATTAAAATTTTTATAAATATTAGCTATATTTTAAGCTATTATAGAGTAATTTTTAAATTTATTTAAGTAATATTTAAGTTATTAAACTTTGTTTAAATAAGTAAAAGCTTACTAATCTAGTTTAGATATAGTTTAGATTTTATTCTTTTACTAAATAGAGTTAATAAAATTAAGTATAACAAACTCTTCTATAGATAATAGTCTAAGCTATCTTATAGAAGAATTTAATCTTAAACTTAGATAAGATAAAGTAACTAATAAAAGAACATAGTATTTAAGACAGGTTATTTCCTAATACATATTACCTTGTAATTAACAAGTCTCTTCTTAGAGAAGCGGGATAAGTTTCGCTAGATCTTGCAATTTGATCGGCTTGCTAAGAAACATATTGAAGCCACTGCCGTACGCTTCAGCCCGCGCGGCCTCTGACTGCAACGCAGTAACTGCGATGATCTTCGATGCCGCCATACGATGCTTTTTCTCGTAGGATCGAATCCGCTGAACAGCCTCATAACCGTCCATGACCGGCATGTTGATATCCATAAGAATCACGTTCGGTATGCCAATTGCGCCATTGCCGATAGCGTGTGGCCCAGTACCTTGTTGTGACGAAAGACTACTGTGAGCGTTGACGAACGCATCGACAGCAAGTTGACCGTCCTGGGCGGTAAGATGAGGGTACTTGTGCTTCTTGGCAAAGGCAGCGAGAAGCTTAAGATTGACGTTGTTGTCATCGACAAGAAGCAGGGTCGGCATCTTAGTGGCCGACACCACTACAGAAGCGAGTGGTACTTTGATCAGAGGGGGTTCCGGCATTCGCGTCGTGGCAGATGGTGAGAACGAACGCGCTTGAGGGTCGAAAACACGATGACTCGGGGGGTGTACCAGCTGGACTTCTGCGGGCGACGGTCGTACCGGGACTACGTTTGCGACTTCAGCCAGTATTTCTGCCGACTTAGCCCCGAACTGTCCCACGCCAGGAACCTTTGCTGCAGCCGACAGTGGAGCAAGAGCTCGTACTTGGAGTTGATGATCAGTCTTAGCGTCGTGTTGAGCAACTCCATTCGCTAGAAGACCATTGCTGAGCTCTTCGTGGGCTTTTGGCCGCTCTGGGACTGTCATCGTACGCTTCTCGTGCAGGCGCAAAAGAGAAGATATTGTTCGAGCCACCTGTTTCACGCCACAAGGCAGAGCGATATGCTCCATCGTCAAACGAGGTTGAAGCTCGTCCGTTGCCCACTGATCGCGAAGCATCTGTGCACTCGGACTGTTGTTGCACAGGACGAGGATGGGCGCAATGTTGTCCTTCCTCTTTCTAGCCCCATCGTCTGTAGTTGTTTCCTTCCGGAGGGTCTCAAGGCATTCATTGACGTCGGCTTCCATGACAATCATGAGATCGTAGAAATCGCTGCGTTGCCACTCACATCGCGCAGACCGTACACTCAGAGAGGTGAGGACGTTCTCGATAGAAGAGATGGCTAACGCAGAAGCCGCTTCCGTTGGATTGACTTCAACGTTGGACGATGGATGCAGTCCCGTCGCGAGACCGACCTGGATGTTTTCGAAGGCCTTCGGGGTGACGTTACTTCCGTTCAAAGCCCCAATGCGACGCTCGCTATTCGGGTGATCCTCGAGCGGCACCCGTACAGTGAAGCAAGTACCTGTCCCATCTTGATCGCTTACGACTTCGATACTACCACCCATTGCATACACTATCCTGGAGACTATGTGCATACCCAGGCCTAGACCATCGGACAATGTGTCCTCCTGAGCAAAGTCATGGAAGAGACGGTCACTCTGGAACTTCTTCGACATGCCCTTTCCGGTGTCGGAAACAGTAAGCACAGCGTCAAAACGTCGCCGCGATCCCAGTTTCGGCTCTTGCTTTAGGAAGACCCGTATATGCCCGGAAGGCGTGTATTTGAGTGCATTGGTGACGAGATTGATGCAAACGCGCTTCCAGCCGCCTGTGGCTAAGCTGCAATGCCAAGGCCTGCCGTCGGATCGATCAATGTCGAGGATGACCGGTGGATGAGTGTGATCTTTTGCATTCTGGCCGTAATAGAAGGAGTATACGGTCGATACAACCGCGTCCTCGGTCAAGTCATCAAGTGCTATGTTCATGTCCAGCGCTTTCAGATCGTCAGCAGAAGAGCTCGCGGTTGGTGGAAGAAGCTTGTGGCTGATGTTTGAGCTTTTTACAGCACCCTTTCTCAAACGCCGGCTCTTGAGATCTGCAAAGTCGAGAAGGTGTTCGATGATATCGAGCAAGGTACGTCCACAGGAGTTGATCTGTTCGACAAAAGACGTAGCTATATCGTCCAAGGTCTGTTCCGCTAGTAACTCGCACGAACCCAATATGCCGTGTAGTGGAGAGCGAAGTTCGTGAGATATAGTCGAAATGAAGTCTGACTTGGCTTTGTCGGTGCCCAGAACCTCCAGACGCTTGGTTTCCGCGACGATGATGTCGCAGAAAGCATCGACGAATTGCATCTCCGTGTCCTTGGCGATATTCCTGAGTGGGTCACACGTCCAGTAGAGACCCGCAACCGCCCACCGTTTTTTGGTGTAGTCCCATATCCCATTGAGTGCTATGCAACGTGATCCGGGAAACACGCCCTGCAAGATATCTCCATCATTCCGTCGATCTTGACGATGGGTTTTGCGTTGTTCATTGCTTGATGATCGTGCTCTCGCAGCACTGACACCAGCCCCAGACTCGTCCGAAGAAACATCGTCTTCGGAATAGATTCTGAAGTCTTCGTCAAACTTCCAAACTCTTCCAAGCGGATTACGACGCATGAGCCTGCGTAAGAACGATTCCGTCAATTTGGTGGGAGGCTCACCCGTCGGATGTCTTGTTCCCATGCTGTGGTTTCGCGTTGTTTGTGCAAAGCCTAGCACCTGGCAGGCGGTTGCATGTTCGGTTTGTGACTCATTTGTAGGGTCTGAATGTGAAATGACGACTGCCGAATCATCGCTATCAGCGTTACTCCCCTCATTGGACTCCGCAGCTTGTGAATCGCTCAGTCCGCCAAATTCTCGGACCGAGGCGTCGAGGAAGGCGACACCGTCTAGTTCGAGTGATTGGCAAAGAATTTCCGCAGCACGTTGATACGTACTACTGGGATCGTCGGCATCTTCACGCCGACGAGGCTGTGGATGGGTTGTGAAGCCTTCTGCTGGAGAAGCAAAATGTTTCGGTATATTCACGGTGTTTGTCCGCACATGTGGATCGAGCAACGCATGTTTCCGATCGGTTAGCCGGGCTGCTCCGCTATAGTCGCTCGATCGCTGATGATGATGAAAAGTGGGGTTCTCAGATACCTGCGCGTTGCCGGTTGATGAGCTGTTCTCATGCTGAGCGGGTAAGGGGACTCCTACCGACTGCGAAGGCGTCATAGCGGGAGTACTTGTGGGGTCCATCAAGGCCTCGGGCGAGCGAAACTGACCTGAGTAAACTTCCTGAACTCCGACGCCGCCGTTCTTCACAGGCACATTAGTTGCGGGCGACGCTTTGCGAGCGGCACCCGACGTTCCTCGAACAAAATCTCCAAGACCTGCCACCATGCGATTGGTTTGTTGCCGTTCTGAGAGAGCACGCACAGATTCGAGGTGGTTTATAACAGTTTGCGACATGTCGCCCAAGAAGCTGAGATCTTTTTGCGAGATTCCATTGCGAACTTTGTCGTCGAGGATGCAGTATGCACCAATGTTGACTCCAGATGGTGTTGTGATGGGCACACCTGCGTAGAAGCGGCCGTTGGGAAAGCCAGTGACGTACGGCCTGGTAGAAAGGTCCGGATGCTTGGTCAAGTCGTTTACTACGAAGGCGCTCTTCCGGATGTCGCCGTCTGCAGCACTAGAGATGGGAAACGAAGGAAGATTGACGGTCGTCTCGCAACAAGCAACATCGCGGGGAATGATAGAGTGACCCATCCACATCTCATCTCCGGGTTCGTGGATCGCATCATCTACGAGTGATAGCGTTTGTGTCGCCTCGGCCATGATGTAGGCATGGTTGACATCGAAGAAGAAGATCAAACAACGTCGGGCCCTCAATCTCATAGCACCCAGCTGGCAAAATGCTGTGAGGATCTTATCGGGGCACGAGACGGCCTTGTGTCTCGCTCTCGCCTCGGGATTGCGCACGTCGCAATATTGTGGGCCATAGTCAGACATCTGCCGGAAGGGGCCATAGTATCTTTACGAAAACATCAGTCCTGTCGAAACATGGTTGAGAAGCAGCTAATGGATGATCGGGTGTACCGGTAGAATTGCTGCTCGCGCCTGCCTTCGCCGCGAACAGCTTTGCGAGACTCCCACGTGCGGCCTGGCCCTAGGCAAGCACCTCCAGTGCATGCATCTTGCATGACTACCGACGCGATCGAAGATACTTGTAATCCCGTGATCGTCTGGGCGATTTGATAGTATGGTGTTGGGCGAGAAGGTTGTCAGTAGCGGCAAAAGCAAAGCGCGACGGTTTGCCACCCCTTAGGAATCTCGGGGCTAGCGCATCGTTGCTTCGCGGCCCGACAAGAGACGGGACGCGTCGCGCTGAGCTGTGCGCAACCGGCATTGAAATGGCTACGTGTTCTATCATCAACTTCGGGATGCATAACGCGTTGATTGATCCAGTCAATTCCAGGAGGGGCGAGGAAACGCAAATCTACGGTTGGCGCAGTATATAGGTATGGGATCGGGAGTTTCAGATGCAGGGCGACGGCTATCTGTCGCCTCTGCGATGAGCGCAAACGTATCCTAGCTCCCAGCCCCACCAAATCGTTCATCGCACAGGCCTGCCGCTGAGTCCCCCATTGTGTGAACGGGTACTTCCGCATCATTGCGAACCATCCCCCAGTAGATTCTCGTCTGCTAGCTATTAGGTACAAGATACTAGATGTTAAGCGTGATGCAAAAGGTCTTTGTAGCGAAATTAAGATTAATTGCTTAAACAAGTGCAGGCTCAGCAGGCTAGACCCCTTACCAGAAAATCGACTTGTTTGATCTCTGCTAAAGATCTAGGTAACGAAATGCCGTTAATGGGCACCGCATTCCGATGTGAGATGGGTGAATCTTGGGTGACCTTCGCGGAGCCAGTATCCCGCACTCTCCACTTCATCATCTCGGCCGTCTCCCACCGGTAGCTTCAAGGGCGGACTCGGGTAGCGCTCGAGAGATCTGTATTGTACCTGAGGCTCCTCATTGTCCAAAGCTCTCCACTTCGATCGTTTCTGCCATCCACTGGCGGGGGCTTCACGTGGATGCTGGATTATGGGCCGAGCGGACTGGATCGCTCTATAGTGCGTTTCAGGCACCTCGACTATCATATTGCGCAACTGTCTTGACCTCCAGAAGGCATCGAGTAGGGGTAAGGCTGGACCAGTGAGTAGATCGTGGCGATGCCGGTCCCAGTAAACGAGCAGGGACACATAGAATTTGCGGAGACTGGGGCAGTATTTGACGATGTTATCGAGAATGGGCTCCAGGTGGTCCATCTTGAAGAAGGGGGTGCCATCATCTTGTTCAATACGATGTGCCTCAACCGTCAGCTCCAAAGAAGTGATTGCCGCCAATCGATTGTGCGGAATCAGTCTTGGAAGCTGAAGAAGCAAGGGCTCGCTCTGGAGGCTTATCCAGTTGACGGAATACAAGACCTCAACCCCTTCCATGTACGCCTGCCTGCAAGACAGCAGAAACCCCATAGCGCCAATATCATACACCCCAGAACGCACATCGGGGTCGTTTGGGTCGCTCCTGTTATGTCGGCCCTCCTCCATGTCCTTTATGCACGAATCGATCCACGGGCCTCTCCAATGCCATGGCATGGATGGCTTCCATAATGGGTGATTACGTCCGCAAGGGATGCCCCTCCATTGCCATGCGCCTGCTTGCTGTACAAGATCCATGTGGAGCATGCGTCTATCGAAGGCCATGGACAAGATGATGCTTCGGATGTCGTACGGCAGCTGGAAGAAGAGGCATGCTGGTGTGTCGATCGAAGTCGGTGTAATCGGTCGTCGCGAAGAAGGTAGAAACGGAGGCTCGTCCGGGAATGGCGGTTTGGGGCTCGATTCGATGCGCAGGTACTTCTTCAGCCATGCGCTGAGGCTGGGCATGGTTGGGGACGCGTGAAGAGGATGGCCTTGATGGACAGGGAAGAGATCAGGCAATAGGTAGTAAGCTCATACATAGGTAGCTATCGTCCGCCCGAACGCGTGTGGCACACGACATGTGTGCGGCGACGCACTGGCGTTATGAAGAAGGCGGCCGCTGATTGCGCCTCCGTTCTCGTTTGTCACCCCTGCATCAACCGCCAAGGAACGGCAATTTGCCCATAATGATCTGATGTACAATGCAAGGGGCGTCACATAGTTGGCGGCGCGCATCGTTCTAGGGAAAAGACTGCCCCTCTCATTCGGGGTTTGGACCGTCTCCAGCCCGAGAGGTCCACGGGTCTAATCTATCTAGCGCGTTTGCCAAGACAATTTGCCGCTAGTCTGGATCCACCATCCACAATCTGGTCCAACACCGCGCCGCAAGACACCATCACCGCATGTAAGCAAAGTTACACTTATCAACAGCTATCTTGATAACATGTTGACAGCGCCAAGGCGGCACGTTCTGCGCCTAGATCTGCACTGCCATCAAATAGATCATACCCCAACGCAGTAGTAGTAATCAGGCCACAGGTTTTGGCAGTCGTTGCCCACGGCGGGATTCCACTCGTAGAATTGGCTGTATGATAATGTCAGTATGAGCTTCGAGATGGTAGAGCTCCAAGAGATGGGACCGTGGGAAGAGGTTGGACGCGGAAAGCACTTACGCCAAAGAGATGCCGGCGCCAGTCGCCATCGCGTAGCAGAACTCGTCTGGCTGCTGGAGGTGGAAGCTCACACAATTGTCCGCCATGCCTTCGCGAACAGGTGAAGGTGTCTGCACAGGCTCAGTTGGCTTTGTTGTAGTGGTTGTCGGCTGCGTCGCAGTCGGTTGTATGGTCTCTGTCATTTGCGTCGGCGAAGGCGCGCCTGGAGTGCGCGTAGTCGGCGTGCCCGGGCGACCTATACAGTACCATGCATCTGAAACGATGCCGGCGCAATCGCCGAAAACGGAGGGATTCCACTTCGCGAAGTCGGCCTCGCTGAAGCTACCGAACATAAGCGCGATAATGTCGCACGTGTCGTCGAAGGTTGTCTGATACCATCGCGTGCAGTCGTTGGGGTATCCCAGAGGGATTTTGCCCTCCGTCGGTTTGGCCGTCTGATGTGCGGGTAGAGGGAGATCAGCATCCGCGTATGCGCCAACACAGTACCAAGTGTCGAGCCAAAGACCTAGGCAATTACCATCGAGGGCTGGGTTCCACGACAAGAACTGCTGTTGCGAGAAGTAGCCGTACAACTTCACAATGTCATTGCAATTTTGGTCGGCTTTGGCCTGATGGAACACTTTGCAGTTGGATGGCATGGGTCCATGCGATGGGATTGGTGCGAAACTCGAATCGGCTGTGGGTAGTGTAACAGGCGTGTAATCGGTTGGCTCAGGAGGCGCGGTGAAGTCTGGCTGGGCCGTCTGCCATATCAGATCCGTGTTACCTGTTTGTCTTTGAACGCCAACACAGACCCAGTAATCGGCGAGAAGCATCTCACAATCGTCCTTGGTCGTCGGATTCCAGCTCACAAACTCGTCGATGGATTTTAGACCGAACTTATCTACCGTTCGCTGACATGTGTCGCCGGGCATAACGCGGTACCACGAGTTGCAAATTTCTGTCTGCCCTGCGAGCGTCTTGGTAGGTGGCCATGCATTGTCGGTACTGGTAGTTGACACGTTCCACGAGGTGACGGGGTGCAAGACAGAATAAGTCGAGTTGTACGAAGTGCTCGTCGTTGCAGGGGTTGACGTGATGGCCGTCTGAGAAGTGATTCCGGATGAAGATGATTTGGAACCAGAAGTGAACGTGGATGTAGGACGCGAGGATATGGTAGGTCTGGTACTGGTCTTTCCCACGCTCACACAGTAGGCCGAGTCGAGCCAAAAGTTGTCGCGACAGTCGGAGGAAACCGCGGGGTTCCACTCAAGGAACTGCTCCGTGGATATACCGTAGGCTTGAGACACGATCTGACAATTCTCGTCCTTGACCACGGTATGCCATCCGTTGCAGCTCTCGGGCTGGCCCGGGTGTACTGGACCTGTAGGACTGGAGTCTTGGGCACCGACGACTGTGAGAAGTAGGCCCGCAGCCAGGCAACGCGTTTGTTGGCTGAGTAAACGCATGGTCAAACTTGACACAGCAGCTAGGCGAGCGGCTAGCTATGAAAGTAGTCGAAAGACCAGTGTGTACAACCAGTCCTCGAAGATTGAAGCTCGACGCAAGAGGATCGCGAAATGCTCTGGTTCTGCTTTGAATGTACGAAAACGAATGAACACGCCTTGAAATCCAGGTGTAAGGGGATGTCCAGCGGCCCGAAAACCAGAATGCGATACTAGAATACTCATTGGGTACAATGCCGAGTTTGATAAGGCCAGCCGTCCATCATTCTAGTCGTCTGACTGATGCAAGGATGCATGTCTGGGCAGGGTCTTTCAGGTAGAGCGGCGATGATGCTCGCTTCCTAGCCGCATGTCGTAGTGCTTGATGGTGCAACTGACAGAATTAGCCTATTGGCGCAGATTCTTAGTGGGGCTAAGGCGGCTAAGCTCACCTGCAGGAACCCGCCGTGCCGCCACGGACAAAGTTTTATCATCCTCTTTCTTCACCACGTTACATTGCATGTCTTAGCCTCAGGATTCTGCCAAGCATAGCTCATATCGGATGCAAGCAGGGCGTAATCGATAGGGGTCGGGACCTGCCCTTTTCGATTACCACGACCGGGACAAGTGGGGACGTATGATTGAAGCTAACATAGCATGCTGACTGGATGACCATCAGGGCGGGAACTGCACAACGGCAAAATTTATTGGCGCATTCTATCGAAAGAGACTGTAAGCGAAAGGTCCCAACAGAGATGGGCATCTACCTGCGTAGGCAGCCTTGCGCAAAGCCGAGACCAGGGCCGGATGGGGCTTGAGTCCAGGTATGTTGTGTGCTGTTCACTCGGCGCAATTCATCTTTGAATACTTGTTACCGTTGCTTGGTTGTTGGATATCACCAATTCGCCGTCTCGAGCGGAAGTCACTCGTTAGCTCATTCACTCATACACTCGTTTACCAACACACTTGTTCAACATGCATCTTTTTTCCATTCTCATCTTCTTGCTCGCCAGCGCCGATGGAGTTCTTGGTGGCAGCAGGTTTTGGGAGGCCAAAGCACCAAACAAACGTACAAACCCTCGCCCTGACTACTCAGCCATCGAAACCCTCAACGCGACTTCGTCACTCAGCAAGCGCGCTTTTTCCATCGAGAGCCGGCCAGGTCAAGCAGGGTTGCCGCGCATCTGGCCAAAAAAGACGATCAGATACTGCTTCGAAAACTCGCAGGGTCACGATAAGCTCGAGGGCCTCTTCAAGTCGGCCATAGAACTGTGGGCTCAGCTTAATAGACATGGCTTCAAGTACGAGCCCGTCTCAGATGCAGAATGCGAGTCTGAAGAGAAGCGCGACTCCGTATTGCACATCCATTACAACGACTACGGCAGGTTTTCCACGACGCTGGGCATTCCCGTAGTCGACGCACAGGAGATCGTGGACAACCCTGGGACAGCCATCCGTGGGCCAACCATGCATCTTTCTGACAAGGAAGGTGTCGGTCAAGAAAGTACCGAAGCCAATATTGCCCACGAGTTAGGTCACGCCTGGGGCCTTGCCCATGAGCACCAAAACCCGCATCACTGGGAACAGAGCGACATGTTGGGGCCCTCTTGGAACATTCCTCTGCACAATGACAAAGTGTACTTCGAGACATCCGACTTCAATTGTGGAAACCTCGAAGACCATTACAAGATTCACAAATCAGTACAGGTTCTCATTGATACGGAAACAGACGAAGAAGAGCGGACAGTCTTGCAGGATGAATACAACAACCTTTGCGTGCGGCGCGTTGTTGCCAACAAATATGGTTTTAGCGCTGCTGATTGGCTTCCCGTCGACAACACTGCGAACATGTTTCGAGACGCGCAGTTTGACCCAGATTCGATCATGTTGTATCCTTCTCGCGCTGGCGGCGGCGACAATGGCCAGAACCGACGTGTCATCATGAGATACAAAAAGGACTCAATCCCAGGCCTGGGGGACGAGCGACTCATCCCGATCCGACAACGCCCCAGCAACATGGATGTCGATCGCATAGCCATCCTCTATGGCAACCCCGCGCCTTCAACCCTGGAGGTGCCGCACAATTCGGGATCAAGCGGGTTCCATAGCAGACTCGAGGAGGCGAGGAGCAGTGGAGGATTTTCTCGCGCCGGCGACACCAGAGACAATGCATGTGGATGAGCACCGCGTGTGCAAGTACCCACCAAGTCCGCTTGTGGATCACTTGAATAGAATTTCGTTATGATTACTGAGCACTCTTAGCTACAATCACATACATGTCGTCATATCCGTGTACGCTTCGCGTGAAACTGGGTGTTGATCTTGTCAAGGTAATAGATGAGGGCAAGAGGCCACCCACAGGCCGTGCACTGGTCACGAACTTCACGCGGACGGGCAAGTATCCTTGCCATCAACCAGAAGATGAATTGCGAATGCGATTTATTCATGGCTGTGAACGTCACTCATAACGGATGAATCCAAATGTGTTCCTTGAACATGCCCAGGTTGCTAGCTACAACTCGGGTCTCGCACCGCATTCAAAGACCTGTCTTGGTTTGTACGTAGGCATTGGTCGCCTCTGGATGTTTTTGCCAAGAGCGTTTGTAAGCGTACCATCGTCGAGATCTATAGCCCAGACCATAGTTCTGCAGTCTCGTTAGCCAAAAGTCTCAGGTTCGCGATGCATCAAGAACAAGATCGTCGCACTTACCCTCCCAAGCAATGCTGATGAGCGAAATCGACCTTTGTTCCCAACGTTTGGGTGTCGTCGAAAGACACCCACTGATTAGAGTCCCAAGTGACAATCTTGACAGCGGCCTCTTTGTCATGGGTGACAGTGGCGCCATTGGCGATGACCTCGTTGATTTCCGCCGCCGACAGCACGCCGGGCGTGCCAGTGCATGCGCCGCCGTTAGCGCCATCGCTAAACTCACAGCCAGCCGTCATGCAACCAGGGTCCTTCATCGTGAAGCTGCGGCCATAGAACCCGAGACCCAATACAACACGCTCTGGATTGATGTTGTTGCGCCACAAAAGTTCGAGACCCATCTTGATTTCCGTCAAGTTTGTGTGAGCCTGGGCGATAGGGCCGAGACTGTCGATGCTGGCGTCCCAGACACCGTGGATGTCATACGTCATCATGTTGAACCAGTCGAGATATGGCTCCATGCCTTGGAGGTTGAAGCCACGGAGATACCAGTAAGAGGCAGGCTATTGGGGTCAGTCGCGATGCAACAATAAAAAAGTATAGCAGGAACTGGTTGCTACTCACAAGAGTCAGGCTGATGCCGTATTCCCGACCTGACGAGTTCAAGCGCTCTCGAAGCCTCCGCAGAAGATTGACGTAGTTGTCGAAGTCTTCGGGTATGCCGCCTCGATCCTCAGCCACAGGACTAAAGCGCGTGTGTCAGCTTAGCTGCCAGATATGATGAGAGGTTGTCACTTACTACTCCCAGTCCAGATCAACGCCATCTAGGTTATATCGCCTCATGAATGTCAACAGTGAGTCGAAGAACTTGTCTTGGTTTGCTTCGCTGGCGGCCATGTCGGAGAAGGCAGTCCGGTACGGGCCGGGATCGTTCATAGCCCAGCCTCCAACAGCAATCCAGATCTTGAGGCCAGGCTGTCTCTCCTTGAGGGCTGCGACACGACCGTAACGTGATCCGGTACCTGGATCCATGTCCTCGATGTGGAACGTTTTGGGGTTGATAAGAGCAAAGGCAAAGTTGATGTGCGTCCAGTGGCCCAGCGGAATGTCCTCAGGCTCCATGTTACCACAAGGGCGCTGGAAGTTCCAGCCCTCGTAGTAGCCGATGGTGCGCGCGTCGGCACTCCGCTGCGAGAGGTCGCACTGAGGATGCGGCACAGGATTGGGGCCGCAGAAGTCAACCGTCGTGCCACAGAAGCCATGCTCACTACAGCACACGTTGAGTGGGCAAGTAGTGAGGTTCGCATACTGGAGACCCCAGGTGCCGGGATCGCATTCAGATTTACGACTACAATCGCTGGTGCATTTGTCGCCGCAGAAGACGGGACCAAAACCACAGGCACCAGTACCGGTGTCATCGCTGACGACTGTCATTAACATCATGGCCGATTGTACATGCTCATATCGCCGACTTACAGAGGTCCGCAGCATCCAAGGTCACATGACTTAGTTGCAGTGCATGTGTAGTCCGGCTTCTCATTTGCTTTGATAAGCATCTCTCTAGCCTCAGGCGTGGTTTCCTGGCCAGCAACGTTTTCCATGAGTAGCCTGACTTCCGCTTGTCCGCCGAAAGAGCCCAGATCAAGTGCTTCCGCAGTCAGAAGGAGGCCCAGGCTGAGGGCCAGGCCCTTGAATGAAACACCTCTGGGTGTCATGATGATGTGGAATGAGTGTTTGTACAACAAGTTTCAAGAAACAAGAAAAGCGCGATCAATGTCCCCAGCGAGAAAGACAGCTTGACGAAGAGCGTAGTGATACCGAGTGGGACGAGACATCCACGGCCGGACGATGATCGAGCGGCGCGCAGCGCCAATTCCCGTCCCGTACCTGGCTCACAGCTGCGGTCATCAGGGGCGGCCTGGCAAACCTGCCGCCAGGCCCGTAGGCGAGCAAGGCGAAATCAATAAGAAACTCATTTGCTGTAGTGTCAGCTCCGGCGCGATGTATGTGCCAAGATGAACGAAGGATGAGGTTGAGTTTGTCGAGGTGGGTCAACGCGAGGACCCTGCCGAGCCGGGACGCCACTAAATTCCGCCCTGCATTTAGCCGCCGAGCACCTCCATCGTCTTAACCTCAATCAGCGACCCCCGACACTATCTCGTTGATGCAGGTACGCCCTGCAGCATGCGCCTAGGCTGTGAACGCAAATGAGCTGGCTCGTGAGTGGTGGATTCGTACGTACCTGGATGGGATTCTACCATTGTCAGGCCGATACGCTGATGGTACCTGGGTAGGTCTCCACCAAAGACACTTTGTCTTGGGTAGCATCGCGTACATACAGTGTTGCCTGCCTCATCCGACTTAGGCTTTTCGCCCCCATATCAGACGGGAACATTCATCTAGTCCTCGAAACCGAAATGTCACCCTGCAGACTACCGGGGTGATTTCATTGACGATATTCATAGTCCGGTTTTGGCTGAGAATCCTGGTGCTGCGTTGAGGCGGCGAGAGGGCATCTCGACATCTGGACGCCTGATCATCAACCGCCTTTGGCTGAGTCTTCTCCCGTTTCTTCCGAAGCTTCGCTTGCTTGTTCATAGTCTATGGGCCTAGTTCACACGCTCGCAACGTTGGTCATTCGCCCTACGCCTCACGCTCACTCTTCATTCATGTCTCTCGTTTAGTCCGGTGACACCAACCGACATGATTATCAAGTTGATCTTGGGCCTCTCGGTCCTGATCAGCTCGACGAATGGCTACGTTGCACACCACGCACACCATGGAAGACATGCCAGAAGCGCAAGACTATATCAACGTTCAGAAGCTGCCTCATCTGTCAACTCGTCATCCTCACCGACACCGCCTATTCTTCGCAAGCGGGATGATGATCCAAGCAGTATGGAGTGGATCAAACGCTGGGCAGCCATTGGCGATAGCTACACAGCCGGCATCGGTGCTGGAAGACCTCTCGGCCACAGGATCACTGCGGACGAGGTAGCTATCAGAGTGCCTAGTGGGCTGGAAGAGGTTCGAGACAACTGGAAGTGTTCCAGATATGACATGGCATACCCCAAGGTCATAGAGGCACAGTTTGGTGCCCACATCGAAAAGGACGGCGGCTTCCAATACCTCGCCTGCAGCGGCGATCGTTCTGAACAAATCTACCAGCAGGCGCAGGCCCTAGAGGGCAAGCTCGACTTTGTCACTTTCACTTCCGGCGGAAACGACCTTTGTCTCGCCAAGATGATTGCAGATTGCATCATGCTGCCCTACGGCAAGACATCCGCCTGCGAGACCGTCATCGCAAAGGCCCAGGAAAATGCCAAGAATATTATCACCGACAACATCTTTCAGATTCTGGAAGCCCTCGACGAGAAGATGAACGAGGACGGTATCGTCGTCGTGAACAGTTATGCTCAATTCTTCGACACTCAGGAAGACAACTGCGATCGCCAGTCGTGGGACTTCTTCTGGTTCCTCCCATTGGGTTCCTCGTACCGAGCTCTCACTATCGAACGTCGCCACGTCTTCAATCAGCTGGTGCTTGACATCAACCAGGCGATTCGCGACGCCGTTGACAAAGCCGCCAAGAGTGACAAGATCAAGTACAAGGTTGGCTACGCTGATTGGGATTACTGGGTCTCGAATGAGGTGGACGCCCGAATGTGCTCGCCGAGTAGCAATGGCGACTATCCAGATCCAAAGCAACCGAACATGCACTTCATCAAGCCCGACACGCACCCTTGGGATGAATGGCAAAATGATTTTGAGCGGTCGGAGCTACGCAAGCGCGACATGGATCTCGAGGAGATACTAAACTCGACCAGGCTCTCCAACTCGGAGAAACGCCAGGTGAATCGCATCAAAGCGATGATGGAGGCTCGCGATCGAAACCTCGAACGTACTCTCTACGACTCCATCCTTTACAAGTCACCTGATCCACGTGCTGCCGTCAAGCACAAGCTTGACGCCCGGGCTCCCTCACCACCAGGCTGCCCTGGGGATGGTGGCTTTGATATGACCTTTGGCATGGGCATGCCCGACACGATTGGCCGTAACGTAAGTACTAGCTGCATCTAGTCACAAATATGCCAAGTTTCCTTGACTGACATTCGCAGTTCCATCCCAACGAAGCCGGCCACCTGACCATAGCTTCCTTCGCTCTCTCAGAACTCATGGACCTGCGCGCCATCGTTCTGGGCGCCGACTCACCTGCCTGCACCGCGGTCAAAGACGAATTCACATGTTTTTCCAAGACAGGGAGCAAATTCTACGTCAGTGGCAACCGCACCAATGAGAACTACGAAGAGTTCTGCAAGGAAGTTCAAGATAAGCATGACAAAAATAAGATCAACTGGAGTTACTCCAAGACCTACGACGAAGGCACACCAGAACAGCACGACTACGTCGTCACCCTCAGCAATGGTGTTTCGGGATTCGACAAGGACGAGTGCGTGGACTCAATGAAGAAGATCATGAACTCATGCGACACATCCGACAACCCCATGAACTGGAAGGGTGGTGGTAGATACATTCGCAGCGGCGGAGACTACAAGTACGAGCTCAACCCCCGCCGCAGTAACCGCCCGTGGCCGCCGCCAAAAGCGCCATATGGTCGCTGCGAGGGCTGGTATAAGGGGACTCACGGACGCTACAAGGTCGAGGGTGCTGGCTTCTCGACCTGGGATTACGGAAAAGATACTCTTCGGCCTAACATGAATGGCTGCTATGGTCTTGGTACATCCTTTTGGAAGTTCGAGTACTTTGACAATCCGGCTGATCATGATGGGCACGAGTGGTATGCGACGTTTAGTACGCCGATTTGGGTACGTGCGAGATGTTGGGCGAACAACAAGATTGTCAAGGCGGCGGGTGGATGGACGAATGGGTGCAAGGGTAATGACTGAGGTGTTTCTTCGCGCTTTGTATATACCATCAAATGACACCAGCGCTAGCTTAGTGAAGTTCTCAAGGCGGGCTATCATGAGCGCTTCCGAACTCTGGCCCAACTTTCCACACTTCTTCACATTCTCCAACACTACATTACATGACGAGCTACCCCCAGCTTCCTCATTTCATGCGATTCACATGCGAAAAGACAAACGGGATAGAGAAGTTTACACCAATCCAGGAAAATGCTAAACACCCTAGAGCGTACGTTGACGTTAGGTCACCTATTTTGTAAGTTTCTGTTTTGATGTAGTCTGCAAACCGGTCCAGCGTTCTTCTTGTGCGAGCTGATTTTCCAATTCCAGTACCTACCATCCTAATCACTATCCGAATCAAGTTCCATATCCGACGATACCTCCACCGCAGGCTCTCGTTCTTGCTCATTCCCAGATCCCGCTTCTGGCTCGGACTTCGATTCTTGCTCGTGATCGTATGTGTATTCCTCCTTAACGTACGCGATCCTGTTCCGCACCGTTTGCTCCCTGTCTTTGAGTTTCTCGATGAAGTCGTCATGTCCCTCGTCAGCGTCGTTGCCGTATTCATCGCGCGCCTCTTCACGACTGTAATGAAATGTGAAGAGGTACACCTATCCGTCACAGTCAGCAAAGTTGGGGTTCACCATGTTCATACAACATGGACAGAACAAAACAATATTGAGAGTCGTAAATCGCTAATCATATTCAGTCCAACGCCATGCTGATGCTGAGAATCATGCCGTGATATAGTACAAAGTCTTGGTATACACATCATCCACCTCTTGCCCATGGAATTATCCCTTGACCTCCTTCTCGAGTAGTTCCTTCGCTTCGTTGACCTTGGTGGCAAGGTAGGGGCTACCGCCGCGATCGGGATGGTTGAGAAGCATAAGCGATCGGTGCTTCTTTCGTAATAGTTCTTTGGTAATGCCGCGTTCGCTGAGAATCGTCAGTTCATAAGGCTCTTCGTAGAGGGTAATATATGCGGGAGACGTACGGCATCTCTAGTATGAGAGCAGCTTCTCTCCGTGTCATCTTGGGCTCAAAGCCGCCTTTGTAGTATCCGCGTCCTAGCGCTCCGGCTCCACCGCCTGATCTCCGTAATGCCACGAGTGCTGCGCGACCCTATTCATACCCGTCAGTATACCTGTTTATCAGATATCATGTTCCGACAGTTCCCAATACAGTCTACCCGGAAACATGACTAAGTGAATTGGAAGCCGTACGAAGAAAGCAGTGGCACCTGCGCCCAATATCCAAACCCAAGCAGACATCTTGTCGCACTTTCCGAGCTCAACTATGCGATATTGGCTTACGAGTTCCGGCAGGGTAGAAGTCGCGATGCGAGCACGAGATACGTCAGATGGCGATGCTTAGATGAATGGCGGCGGCGAGGTGGTCAGAAGGAAATTTGCGGAGGTGCCTCGGTCGAGAAGCATCGCAATTGGCGGGCCAGAATGGCAGGTGGGTTGGCATGCACGGGCCACCCAAAATTTCGAGCCGGCGAACTTCTCGAACCTCAACCTCCACACCTTTACACAACACCCGCCTCACCACCGCCAACTAAGTGAAGCGTGGTCGATTCTATATATCCCGATATCAGCCCGTGCTGCCGACTACCGCGACGCGAAAAGGCGCATACCTAACCACGACAAGAACGAGCGCGATCGCATTCGCGCCACGACGATAACATGAGAATCGAGACTTGCTACTTCTGCTCTTCGCCGGTGTACCCGTCCAAGGGTATAACCTTTGGTATGCATAAACAATTACACCTCAAAGAAATCCCTGCTGACTCATCAGTGCGCAACGATGCAAAGGCCTTCCGATTCTGCAAGAGCAAATGCCACAAGAACTTCAAAATGAAGCGCAACCCCCGCAAGCTGGCCTGGACCAAATCCTTCCGCCGCGCGCACAACAAGGAAATGACTGTCGACTCAACCCTCACCTTCGCCCAGCGCCGCAACGTGCCCGTGCGATACAACCGCGACCTCATCCAAACCACCCTCAAGGCCATGGGCCGTGTATCCGAGATCCGGCAGAGGAGAGAGCGCGCATTCTACAAGGCGCGCATGCGTGGCAACAAGCAGAGGCAGCGTGAGGAGGACAGGAAGTTGGTTGAGGAGAACCAGCACTTGCTGCCGCCGAGCGAGAGGTTCGCCAAGGAGGAGGTTGAGCAGGAGGAGATGGAGGTTGATGTGCAGAAGGTCAAGGAGAAGGTCGCGGCTAGGAGGAAGGAGCTTGAGGCTGAGGAGAGCGAGCTCAGTGAGCTCGAGGAGGAGCTGCCCAAGCAGAAGACCAAGACGAAGAAGATGCTGAAGAGGAAGGTTGGTGGCGGCGTTGAGGCTATGGATGTTGACGAGTAGGACTGGCAATTTGTATCTCCCGCGATATAACTGGACTGTTCGGCATTCTTTGGACGATCTTCCCACAAGGTCACGGAGTTTGGCGTCTCACTTATGGTAGATTACGGACATGATTTCGATACCACAGCAAAAGCATCTTTCCATACCAAAAGCTCACGGTCGAGTGTACATTGATGTAGCATGTACTTTGTGTGTGCCTCGTTGTGCGCCCTGCGCCAGGGTTCTCAACAAACAGTCGTCAGCCTCACGTTGAACACTATCCTGAAAACTCTCAACTTTCGGGTGTGGTAAAAGACGTATGAGTCAACCCACAATGAATGAACAGTGACAGTGCTGCCATCCTCAAGTATCTCTCACCTCACCTCTCCTTCTCCACTGGTCATCACGTTGGCGGAGTTTGGAATGTTGTCTGCAGTCATTGTCTGGTGATACATCTTCTTTGAAGTCGGCACGATCGCTTGTAAGCTCATTCCCACGCAAACATGATGTGGCTGTGCTTGATGGATTCCAGCGTCACCGGAAAGTGCGTCCCAAGTGGGCCGAAGTGGGATTAGCGTCCGTGCGCTAGATCGAGCGCGTCGTGCGCGTCAAGGTCACCACTCCCCGGGGCCCGGTTCTCGTCCTAAAACTATCTGTTATCACAACATTCCGACCCTCCATCTTCACTTGACTCGCCAGATTCATCATCGTGTTCTTTAGGTGGATATGCATTAATTCCGACATTACGATGAAGTCTGTTGATAGGCTTGCTGGCCGTTTACCCAGCCATCGTCGCTGCACAGCCTTGCACCACGAAGCCTTACCGTGTTGAGAGGACCACAGCTGCACCAATGAGTAACGAGTCTCCAAGCCGCCTTCAGGCGTGACTCCAACACCTGTTCCGCTGCAGCGAAGCGAGTCCCTGGCCGCCGCGCTTCGTTGCACTCTTATCTCGCCTGTCTCACCCTCTTCACAGCAAGCGCTCTACGGCTCCTTCTCCCACAATATTTCATTTCATTCTTTTGTTGGTACCACTTGTTTTGCATGTTGCGAGGCTACTGCTGTTATGCGGTTACTCCATCGCCTGCCGGGGTCCGACCAATTCGACTTGGTTGAGCGATTCGGCGAGAAAATCCCGCCTTACGCCATCCTCTCGCATACCTGGGGTTCCAACGAGGATGAAGTCACGTTCTCGCAATTACAAGAACACCAGGCGAAAAGTATTCCTGGATATAGCAAGCTCATCTTTTGCTCAGAACAGGCTACGAAAGACGGTCTCGAATTTTTCTGGGTTGACACATGCTGCATTGACAAGAACAGTAGCACCGAATTGACGGAAGCACTTAATTCTATGTTTAAGTGGTACAAGCAGGCGGAGAAATGCTATGTCCTCCTATCCGATGTAACCGTCGAGGGCCCGGTCAAGGATATCACTCAGAGACAATGGGCACACATGTTCCACAGCAGCAGATGGTTCCAGCGGGGATGGACGCTGCAAGAACTGCTTGCGCCAAAATTTGTCGAGTTTTTCTCGGGGACTGGCGCGCGTCTTGGAGACAAGGTCACACTGCTGGAGGCTCTCCACTTTAGGACAAAGGTGCCAGTCCCAGCACTCCAAGGCTGTTCGCTGTCACAATATAGCATTGACGAACGCATGTCATGGATGGAGGGACGTCAAACGAAAAGAGAGGAGGATGCGGCATACTCTCTTCTAGGTTTATTGGGCATCCACATGTCGCTTCTGTACGGCGAGGGACGTGAGGCGGCACTGACACGGTTGCGGAGAAAAGCAGAACGTTCACTGAAAAGTAAAGCGTCGACGAAGCCATGTCCGCCGCGTCCATGGACCGTTCCCTTTCCGCGTAATGGAGCTTTCATCGACCGCGATTATCTAGCGGAGGTGTGTCACAGATGCTCTCAGCCTGCTGGTTCTGCAACCCTGCTTGGCCCTCGAGGTGTTGGGTAAATACTACTGTCTTTATTATGTCACAAATGACTGATTTGAAGTCCAGAAAGACACAAATCGCCATCGAATACGCCTACCTAGTCCGTGAGCAGATGCCATCGAGATGGATCTTTTGGATCAACGCAGCGACGCGAGCTACTTTCGAAGAAGATTACTGCGCGATTGCCAACGTAGTAAAAATGAAACACTACGACAATCCTAGGGTTGACATCATGTCACTCGTCCGGAGCTGGCTGTGCGATGGTTCCAAAACTAGACAGTGGACCATGTTGGTGGATGGTGCTGATGATATAGACGTGTTCTTCTCTCGCCGTCCATTGCAAGAACATACCCCAGCCAGCTCGCACTTACGCTGGCGTCTACTTTCTAACTTTCTCCCACAAGTCCCCAATGGGTCAATACTTGTTACATCCCGAGGCCGGGAGGTCACACAAGGACTCAAGGACCTGCTTTCAAGCAACGCGATTATCGAAGTTGCAGTAATGAACACAGATGAGGCATTGGCTAGTGTTGGGAAGCAACTGGGCTCTCTAGCGTATAGAGACCAAGCTTTACGACTTTTAGATATCCTTGGCTCTACGCCGCTCGCTGTCAGGGAGGCAGCTGCGTTCATAAACAACCGCAAAATGGGAACAAAGTCATCTTACCAACCGGACGAAGCCCTCGGGAGTAACATCAGCCATACATCCTCACTACACGAGGTTCAAGATGCTACGGCGCAAACGTTAGAACCAAATTCCGAGAACGCAATGGTCGACCCCAACTCGGGCCTATCCATGATTGTGCACCGTCTTCACACAGCTATCGAGGATTTGCATGACCTTTTGCCCGCAATACGAGCTGTGCAGCCTGGGCACAGGGTCACGAACACCTCTTTGTTGAATATTAGCCCGCTGCCTGCAGATCAGCGCGAGCCTACCTTATCCATTGCTCAAACTTCGCAGACTAAGTCCACTGACATGTCTTTCGCTAGCAAACCAACCGACATTGCATCAATCGTTGCAGGTACCAATGGCTTGATGCAGTTGGATCTATCGATGTCAGATCTGGCTTTGCTTATTGATCAAGGCACGAAAATTGGCAGCTTTGCTCACGCTAGGGCCACTAGTCGGAATCGATTCCAAAGGGGAGAATGGGATATTGATCTTTTCCAGCACAAGGACGACAGGAACGACTCCCTCGTCAGAAGGCCCGGTCTTGTGGACGTAATTGAAATGGAAAGGAGATGGCCAAGCTTGAGATTTGTTCAACACAATAGTCGGATCGAAAAACAACCCCATGAGGAGGCGCCGGACAAGTGGGACAGCTTCACTTGGGTCATGGTGGCAATTGTTTCGGCATTGGACGAGTGTATGCCCTCTTCAGGACTTCAGGACCTTCTTTTTCGTGTGTTCAACACGATAGTAGATCGCCACGTCGACATGTCGCCCTTTATGAGCTTCCACTTGAAGAAACTTGTCGAGTCGTGGAGATCTTTCGGGTGCACCAGAGAGATAGCATTCGCAATCAAGCGGAAAATGCGTCAGAGTTGGTCGGAAAACCCCGTCGGTCAGGGGCCTCTCAGCCCAGTTCCCCAGCTGAATGACGCGGAAACACAAGACGCGGAGAACATGCTTGTTTGGCTTTTCAATGGGGACATGTCAGTATGCAATGTCTTGTCTCCAATTACATTTTCCTTGGCTGAGGCTTGGAGAGAGGTAAAGCTCGACTTGTGCACTGACGGAAACCCTTCGCATGAATCGCAAGCCTGCATTACATATCATCCCCAAGGTCATTTGATTGGGTCACAGAAAGTCGACCTAGGTTTAGCTGCGGACGAAACACGTACCGAGCCCTACCTTATATCCTGGCCTCAGGACAAGCCTCAGTCAATGATCCACTCGCTTGGGGTCGGAACTCCATTGGAGAACATGATGTTTCATGCATGGCAATGCGGTTCGGAAGCTGCTGATAGTTTGACTTTGATCGCGAAGGCGGACGCACCGTATCATGCTGGAATGGAGGTATACTACACCCTCGAGGTACCTGTTGATGCACGAGCGTCTTTTCAGTCCGCTCCGCACATTGGCATGCTTGCCGACCAAGGCTTTCCCACAGACAGCAACCAAATACAAAAGACCCTTGAGTGGATCCTTGAAGGAGAGTCGACAGAGAGCTTACGATGGCTCCAGAGCCACGTTGCAAACGACTACCTACTGCGGATAGAAAGCTCGTCCGCGGCGATTGATCAAGCGAACGACCACCGACTACAGGATGACTGCAGGTCCTCGTCATCCCATAAAGCTCATGAGACCATCTTCTTCAAATACCAGGCTTTTCTTCTTGGTTTCTACTATCAATTGTTGAAACAAGTCTTGTCATTCGAATTGGTCGAATCTCGATCTTCATTTCACAGCATATGGAGTACAGACTGCACGACTCTCCTGGCATTGTGCACCCAGCTTGGTCACTATTTGAGAAGCGATGGTAGGGTCAGCCGTGCTCACATAATATACGTGCTTGCAGCAATGTACAACGGCCGTCGCAAGATGTTCAATACATGCTCAGCACCTCACAGACTAATCGGTGTTCTCGGTTCTACTTCGGTATTAGCGCTACCTCTCATACGTGCTACGGACGATCCAAAGGAACTAGGACAAATCGCCGTCGTCGATCTTCCAATCAGACATCAAGGCGTCGATAACACTGAAGGCGATTTGATGGCAGGAATTGGGGGAGGGCTACGTTTCAAACCCTGGTTTGGTGAATACTTGTGGCCCCACCCCACGATACAAGCAGCTGGCCCAACGGAGATTTGGAGTGTCCACCCGTACATGAGCCTGGCTATAGATAAAAGCGGCATCAGTGGCGTAGTCATGGCAGCTCGATGTGGTAAGAGACTTGTGGGGTGGTTCAATCCAGTAGCTGCCGATACTTCGTTCCTGAGCTCGGCTTACATCAAAGAGTCTCATAGCAAAGAGGAGGTTGTTGCATTCGAGATGAAGGACGAAAATTGGCAAGCTGGCGAGGCTCTACTGCCAGACTCATTGAACGCTTTCGGCGCTGTACGCTCTCACAAATCGCCCGACTTGCGTTACGCCGCTACCGGTTTTTATGCTGAGAGAGGTGTGGAACTAGCCATCGCTCAATCCGCTAACGAGTTCTCTGGGGCGTTCGATAGATTGCAAGCACAAGACGGAGGCATGCTCATCGCGTGATCAACACCGGTTTCTTGCTTTGTCTCTTCCTGTCTCCAGCGATTTACAATCGACTTCCCTTCGTAACCTTCACAATAAACCCCAGGCGCGGGAAATGGATTCTGACATCCAACTCGGCCTTCTCATCCGGCTTGATGACAACCTCCTCACTTCCAATCTTCACCAACGTACCCTTCGTAGGGTTACCGCGCCCAGTGTCATCTGGCACAACACTCACACCCACCCCCGGTACCATCCCTCTCCTCGTGTCAAGCGCCTCATGCGGCGCAACCGCCGTAGGAACCAGCAGCTCTCCGTCGCCTAGCAAAGGCGTCCGTCTCAGCGCCTCCTTCCACCGCATATCGCCTTCCTTCACTGTTACCTGCGTATCAGGCAGCCCATCAATATATCGCTCAAACGCACCGAACCACCTCATCAACCCCGGAAACCTCTCCGCATTAAACACCACCCCCACAACATCCTCCTCCCCATCCGTATCCCTCGCCCCACCCCCACTCAGATCCCCAATCCCCCTCCCAGCCCCAATATCCATACCCCACCGTAACTGATAGTACAAACTCAAATCCGCCAAACTTGGCGTCTGCGTCGGCATCGCCCACGTCCCGTTTTTAAACATCGGTTCCAGCATTGAGAGGTGCATATCCAGAAGCGAAAGGTTATCTGGGATTTTCGCTTGCAGCTTTTCGGGCTGGATAGGGTGCCCGATTAGTTGGGCGCGGTCTTTACCGAAATTCGAGGACCAGACGGAGGGGGGGATGAATCCTGTGGTCGTGCGGAAGAGGGGTTTCTGTGTTGAATCAGCACATGATCATCACATCTTCCCCTTCCCTTCCCTTCCCCTCTTCCCCTCCTTTTCCCCGTTCAAAACAAAGCAGAACCAACAACTTACATCCGTCCAAAACCCCGCAAACCCCCTCGCCATCGCCCTATACTTCCACTCTGCAACCCCCAAACCCTTTGCTTCCGGATACATAGTACCCCAGCCGTCAGCCGCGGAGAAGAAATGCTCCAAAGCTTCGATGATGAGCGAGGTGTCGCAGTAGATGTGTCGGCCTATTGCTAGGATGGGGATGCGGCGGTATTGAAGGCCGAAGGTTGAGGTTATGAGGGGGCGGGGGAGCATGGAGGGG
>NW_026056264.1:0-27464 GCF_023757985.1 Alternaria ethzedia
CTTAGTTTTATAAACTTTAAAGAGAAGAGTATACTAAGAACTATTAGAATTTAATATAATAAATAGAAGATAGTAGCTATTACTAGTACTTATAAGTATTAACTATATTATAGAACTATATTAACTAAGCTTTATAAAAGAATAATAGATCTAAAGAAAATTTACTTTTTTTAGAATTCTAATTTTACTAGTTAATTAGAGTATAATAGCTTTATTTAAAGTAAAGATAATATTTAA
This sequence comes from Alternaria ethzedia, assembly GCF_023757985.1. NCBI lineage: Eukaryota > Fungi > Ascomycota > Dothideomycetes > Pleosporales > Pleosporaceae > Alternaria > Alternaria ethzedia. Next base: position 238 of record NW_026056264.1, read on the forward strand.
AACTATTATAGATATAGCTATAAAACGCTTAGCTTTATTATATTTACTATTCTTAATAAGCTTCTTTTTATTATTATTACACTTCTTCTTAAGATTTAGAATATCTAGTATCTAAGTATTAAGCTTACTATTAATAAATATACTAATAGTAATAATAGTCTACTAGATAAAAGCTCTCTATCTATCTTTTTATTTACGTAAAGATTATATAGTAAATAGAGTATTACTTATAGAGATACTAGTTATATTCTATTAGTAAAGAATACTTAGATCTAGTGTTAGTAGTATTAAAGGTGTAGAAGAGGCGTAATATATAGGTATTAACGCTCTACTACTTAAACTACTAGGTAATAGAATTTATATATTCTAATGTAGCCTATTTTAACTATAGTTAGTTACTATAAATCTATACTACGTTTCTTCTTCTCTTTAGTAGATAGTATTTAATATGTATATTACTACGTATACTATATTACGTACCTAGTAGCTAACTCTTCTAGTTTATCTACTATATTTTTATTAGCCTAAAGAACTATATCTTCTAATTCTATACCTAAAGCTTTTTTATAATATCTTTATTTATACTATAGAATATTTATTTAGTCTACTTCTAATTAGAGCAGCGTAACTATATTACTATATATTCTAGTTATATCTTCTATAATTACCTAATTATATAGAAAGCTACCTTCTAGCGTAATACTATTTAGTAGAATATAACTAAGTTCTCTTACGTAGTACGCGTATTAATTTCTAGATAGATACTATATATATAGCTTATCTATATAATTACTTATAAGTATTAAGTAATATCTCTTACTATCTAGATTACCTAAGTAATCTAGTAGATAAGTACTTTATTTATAGCTCTATTAAGAAGTACTTTACGTAGTACCTTTTAGCTAGCGTAGTTACTTTTACTATAGTAGTCTACTATAATAGCGTTACTATTACGTAGATATAGGTCTAGTATAAGCTTCTCTAAAGTATCTAGTCTATCTAAAGCCTTATACTTATTAATTTTAGCTTAGTTACTATAACTATATATAATCTCTATATATACGTTATAAAGCTATAGATAGTCTCTAGATATATCTACTAGTAATCTATAGCTAAGACGTGTACTCTAAATATTAAGAACACGTAGATAGATGCTATAGTTTTATACTAGGTAGCTATAGTCTAACTTACTAATATTTAATAGCTATATAATAGTAAGTAGATATAGATTTTATATTAACTTATAGATAGACGTAGAGCTATATCTATAGTATATAGTAAGCTTCTTAAGTATAGTTATACTATTTATAGCTATAACCTTTACTAATATAAGTATAATAGGTAAGTAGGTTATTAGTAGTATATTTAAGTTATTTGTAAAAGTAAGTAAAATTAGTATAAAGAAAATACTACACTAGTGCTATATATTACTACTATTCTTAGTAGTAGATATATATAGTTAGAAAGATATATATAAGCTAAGTAGAGAGAGTAGAAGCTTTTTTTTATATATATAAAAGATAAGCTATAGCACTCTACTATATTATAGAATATTCTATAAATATATATAGTATACGCGTAAGATTATATATAAAAGAGATAGTAGTTACGCTATATAAATATATACTTTATTATTAATTATAGATAACTCTAGTATACTATATAAATAAAGAGAAGTAAGTATATTAAGCTTACGTATAGAAAAGTTATATAGAATATTATTATACTTTCTATATAAAGTTAGAAAGTAGAAGATATAAGCGTATAGCTAGTAGATAGAATAGTAGATTTCTAGAGCTTACTAGACGCACTAGAGTAATAGTAGTAGTAATATCTATACTATATTCTATACTCTAGATAGTGTTTAGAGTAGGTATAGAATAGGTATCTATACTCTCTATCTAACGTATCTACTATAGTAGATATTATTTATAGGCTACTCTAACCTAAAGATTTTAAGTATATAAATATATTACTAGTAAAAGCTAAGCTCTTATTAGATTTATTCTATAGTGTTATAAAGCTATTAATATAAACTAAAGATAATATAGATTTAGAGATAGAAATATTATTTACGTTTAGACGTATTATAGTAGGCTTAGCTTATTAACGTAAAGGCACTAATTATTTCTTTTCTAGAGTAGCTATTTACTATATAGGTATATATATACTCTAGTAGCTTTTATAGAAGTAAATCTATATATATATAAATTAGTTTAGACTAGAATAGATATAGTAGTAGTAGTATATATATAAAGAGGTTAGAGATACTATAGTTTCTATATTAGTTAGAAGCTTATAGCGCGTTAGCGCGCTAGCGCTTATTAGACTAGCGCTTACTAGGTATATATAAACTAGTAGAGTTATAGTTAGAGTAGTATAGATATAGAATAGAGAGAAGTAGTTATTTATATTTTAATTTTATAATATTAAGGCGTATACTCTCTAGCCTTTTAATTTTATAATACTAAGATATATACTCTCTTAGTAAGATAGAAAGTAGCTACTATAGTATTACGTACGTAACTATCTTTCTCTCTTTAACTTATATAGCTTTTTAGCCTTTATAAGTATAATAGACTTAGCTATACTAATATATACTATCTATAAGTTCTTACTTATATTTTACTATACTCTATATCTTAATAATAGCTAGTCTTCTAAGTATTTCTTCTACTTACTAAAAGCATATATATAAGTATAGGTTAGAGCGCTATAGTTCTATATACTATCTAAGATAGTACCTTAGACCTATTTATATTACTTTCTACTACGTATATTTTATAATAGAACTCTATCTATAATATAGTAGGTAACTATATATCTTAACTTAGCCTAGTACTTAAGTATAGTACTTCTTAATAGAAGGTCTTATACTAATATCTAGAAAACTAAAAGTTATTAAGAGGTATAGCGTTACTTTCTTTACTTTTATTCTTATTCTCTTACTTATATACTACTTTTTCTACTAAGCCTCTTCTTCTTATACTTTCTATATTAAACTTACGTAGTTTTTTCTACACTTTTCTACCTACACTAGATATATTCTTAGCTATCTAACTAATAGAGTAAAACCTTTTCTACTCTTCTTTATCTATAAATCTATCTAATTTAGTAATATTATATAGAGCCTAGACTTCTATAGCTACCTTATATATATATTAGTATAAGGTATAAAAATAGTTTTCTAGATTACTAGAAAAGAGACTAATTAGCTAATTTCTCTAATTATCTACTAGATATCTAGTAGCGTTAGATAGTGTAAACTTAAATTTCTTTAAATAAAAAAGCGTTTCTATAATCTTATAATTTAGATAGTTTAAATCTAGATATTATTTAAAATAGCTAATAGTAACTCTAAAGAACTAGAACGCTTTAATAAATAGTATTTATAAACTAACCTTATAGATTCTATACTAAAATATTATATACTTAGCTAGAGTAGAGTATTATTTAAGTAAGCGCTAGTATATTCTATCTAGCTCTTAAGCTCTTTTATTAGTTAGAATACTATCTAGTAGAACTATTTAATAATGCTTACCTAAGTTCTTAAGTATATTACTAAGAGTAGGTAAGCTATTAGCTATAATATATAGTCTATTACTAAAGATTAGATTATAGCTTTCTACTAGGTATAGATAGAGACTAATAGTATAAACTTATTATAATATAGCTAAGAAAGGTACCTATTAGCCTAGCTAACTAGTAACTTCTAGTGCGCTTTAGTTAAGTTTAGTAACTTAACATAAATAAAGTTATAGTAGTAGTAACTAGTATAGATAGAACTAGATAACGCGCTCTTTAATCTCTATAAATAGTACTATCTACGTAAAAGCTTTATTATTTATATTCTACTACTAGAATATAACCTTATTAGTTATAGATCTATAGTACGTTAGAAATTCTACTTCTAGAAACTATAGTACTAGTATAAATATATTAACCTTCTATACTTATACCTATTAGTTTATTACTTCTCTTCTATCTTATCTCTACTTTATACTTTTAGCGTAGTAGACTACTACTATAGACTTCTTACTAAAGTTATAGAAGCCTACGCTAAGCCTAAACCTATTATTAATAGTAGTAAGTTAATCTAGGTTCTTAGCGTACGTTACTTATCTAATATTAATATTAATATTAAAGTAAGTAGTAGACTAAAAGTAATAGACTAATACTATATTGTAGATAGAGTTTATAAATATATACTCTTTTTCTTATAGGTCTTACTATATTCTTAGAGAATAGGTAAAGCTAGCTATTATAGTACTTAAGATAGGTAGTTAAGTATATATTAGAGAATAGTAGTACGTATAGAATCTAGTATTCTAGTATTTTATATTTTTTCTATTATTTTTATTATTATTATTATTATTATAGTAGCTATTAGTAGTTTTAGCTAAGTAGATACTTATATAAGTAGAGCTACGTATAGTTATATTAGAAGCTATAGCTATAGATATATATAGTAAATATCTATATACTACTTTTAATTACTTTCTCTAATACGCTATAATACTATTAGTGTATAGTATTTTATATAATAGTATATAGTTATAGAATAGCGTAAGTAGTGTATAGTAATAAGATTTATAGTAATAGAAAACTAATAATTATATAGCTCTTTTTATAGTAGTATATTATATCTATATTTTACTATTATCTATATTAAGTGTTAGTAGTATACTATCTAGGCACGTAGTAGAGACTAGTAGATTTCTAGTCTAAGCGTAGTTTTGTAATAGAAGCTATTACTTATAATCTATACTTTCTATAATACTAAGTACTAAGTGTTAACGCTTTACGTAAGAGTTAAGAGCTACTATAAAGAAATAATATTAAAAGTAATAGAAAAAGAGAAGTAATATATTTCTACGCTTTTACTTTAGAAAGGCTAGAGAAAGAGTAAGTATTAGAATATAAATATAAGAAACGCTTTCTACTTTCTATACTATTATAAGCTAATAGATACTAAGATATAAATTCTATATTAACTTACTTTTTATACTATTATATAAGTACCTAAAAGGCCTAGAAGAAGAATATAGATTTAAATCTAGTTTACACGTTAGTTCTATAAGAACTAAATATAGCTTTTCTATCTCTATAGCTTTATATAGTATAGTAGTATTTTCTAGCTTTTTTATATAAGAGCTAATAAGTAGTAGTAATAAAAGAAAAAGAGTTATCTTAGCACTAACACTAGCTCTTAGTCTAGAATTAGATAATAGTAGCGTTTTATTCTTTATCTTTACACTCTTCTTTATAAAGTAAAGAATAAAACTTACTAGATTTAGGTTAAGTTTACTACGTAATATAGAGAAAATTAAAGTAAAGTTTTATTTATCTATAATCTCTTTTCTCTAGAAATCTCTAGATATACTTTATAAAACTACTATTAATTAAAGTAGAAAAGAATATAGAATTAAAATATTACTATACGTAGTTTCTATCTTTAATTCTTTATTATATATTATAACTATAAGCTTTTACACACGCGTTTCTTACTAAAGTTTCTATCTATAGCTTTCTAACTAACTATAATTATTATCTATAGCGCTAAGACTAACTATTATTTCTATCTATAGCGTAAAAGAAGCTTAGCGTAAATAAATTATTCTAAAGAATTTAGGCTAGCCTATAATTCTCTACTATTTACCTCTTTTCTATACTTTTCTTCTTTATCTATCTATTACGTATAATAGTCTTAATGTATTTACTATATTACTATATTTCTACTTATTATATACTATATCTACTATAAACTCTATATAGACTATCTCTTATAACTATAATATACTATCTATTATAGCTTACCTACGTAACTTATTATATATAACTTATTACGCGTAATAGCTTATTACTACTATTCTATAGCTATATTACGCCTTATAATATAATATACTTTAAAGCGTAGATATTATATAAATATTATTAAGTATATATATAACCTACTAATAGAGTATACTACTCTTAATACTCTATATTATTTATATACGCTCTACTACCTATATATAATAGAAAAGTAATATTATAGAAGTAATATAATTAGAATCTAGCTATAAATCTCTTTATATAGCTACCTAAACTAAAGATATAATAGTATTATAAACTAACGTATTTATACGTTATAGTTATAACTATAGCTATAACTATAGTAACTAACCTATAATAGTAACTTAATCTTCTAAGTATAAGTTACTAGCAATTTTCTATAGTAACTAACTAGATACCTTACTATTACAACCTTACTATATACCTAATAAATCTACTTTTATACGCGCTTAACTTAATTTTAATAATACTTAGCTATACACTATTATAATTATACTTATTAATACTATTACTAGATTAAGATTTAAAGGTACGCTACGCTAGTAATACTATTATTATTTTTATATTAGATATAATATTATTACTTTCTAATATTAATACTATTACTATAATAACTAGAAATTTACGCTAAGATCTATAATAGTGCTATTATTTACGTTTACCTTTATAATAAATACTAGACCTAGTTAAACTATAAATTATACGCCTAAACTACTTCTTATTAATAAGTACTATTTTTATAACTATAATATACTATAGACTTTATAAAAGTTACTACTAATCTTATAGTTATTTATACGTCTATTAAGATATAAGCTAGATATATACTTATTACTTCTAGTATATAAGAGTTATAACAAGAGCTCTAATAAAGAATTTTACTACTTTATTAATATTCTTTTTGTATAATAAATAGCATCTACACTTAATAAGATTATAGTAATAGTATCTTAGCGCGCTCTTAAAGGTAAGTAAACTAATATTATTACTAGTTTTTATTAATTTTATAAGCTAAACTTAACTATAATACTAGTTCTATTTCTAAACCTAAAGTAGAGTTTAACTTTAAACTTCTTTATACTACTAACCTAGAACTAGAAGATATTAAAAACTATAATAGTAGCTATACTAATGTTTACCTACTCTTCTTAAGCTAAACTTAAAAACTCTATATCTATAAAAGTAACACTAAGAGTAAGCCTATTAAGATATCTAATATAGAAGAAGTTTTAAGTAAATATAATAGTGTGTTATAAGTAAAGACTAGCGTATTTTATAATATCTACCTACACTAAAATTCTAATATACCTAATATAAGTAGAATAAAAGTTAACGTAGATTAGATAGAACTAAATATAAGATAAAGTAGAATAATTAATATAAATATCTATCTTATTCTATTATTATAAACCTATTATATTAGCTATTTAATCTAAATTTACTAGCGTACTATATAGAGTATACGTATAATATAGAATATAGTATAATAAGAACTAATAAGTAGAATTAACTATAACTATAACTAACTCTACCTTTTACTAAAAGATACGTATACACTATATATCTATATAGAGGTTTTCTTATAGCTATAGCTAGCACTTCTTATAAAGTATATATATGCGCGTATATCTTCTAAAATATTCTATATAGGTTTATATACAACTATAACTAATTTCTCTATAAGTATTTATATCTTAATATAGATTTTATAAAAATAGTTTATAGTCTAATTATATACCTATTATTATATAGCTATTTTTATATAGATAATAATATCTATATTACTACGCGTACTATAATAGTTAAGTAAAATTACAAATATATAATAAGTTTAATAGAAGTAAGCTAGTATTTTATATACTATCTACTATAACTATATCTATATAATTTTACTATTTCTAGTAGCTATTATTATAATAGAGTAACTCTAGAAATCTTATTAGACTAGAAAGTAACTATTTACTATAAACCTATATCTCTTACTAGTATTAGCCTTAATACTATAGTAGTTATAGTTAAATAAGCTATTAGAGTTAGTAATTAACTTCTATTTTCTAACCTTAATAAACTTAGTCTTATAGATACTATTATTAGTATAAGCTAGTGTAAGAATCTATTATAACTAGGCTCTACTATTCTATATAATATAGAGCACTATAGCTACGCTAAATAACTTCTATAATATATTAAAAAATATATATAATATAGTAAGAATTCTACGTAGTAGATTAGTAGTATCTATTAGTGTAAAGTTAATATTGCCTAGGTTTAGATATAGATAGATAACTAATATAAAGTGTAGAAGCTTAATATTACTAGGCTACGCTATAATAATTTTTACAATGTCTATTAGAGTTATACTATATTAGAGAAACTTAATACCTAGAAAAGTATAGCCTATAAGATTATAGAGATTAATATTAAAAGAAAGACTAAAGTGCTTACTAGCTAGATAGAAATAGTCTAGTAGAATAATATCTATGCGTTTAGCTTAGTTATATGCATTTTACTATAACTAAGAGCGTAGTATATTTAACTAAAGCTAGAAATAGTAGCCTTAGGTAATAACTATAACTAGGTCTAACGCAATTTGTATACGTTTATTAAAAGTTACTACTAGTTTAGCTATAAGATTAACCTTAATTATAAGAATCTAATAAGCTTATTAAACTTAGTAATCTTTTATATATATACACTACTAAACTTATATTTAAAAGTTCTATATACTAGTAGAAGTAGAGGCCTTCTATACTCTTAATTTCTTTATTTATATATACCTCTTTCTTAAATAAGATTAGTGTAGGTACTATTAATATTATACGTACATTAATAATTATAAAATAATATAGAGAAGTAAGAAAACAAACGTTTAAAATTAATAAATAAAAGTAATCTTACTAACTATAATAGGCGTAATACAAAGTTACGTGCTATACTATTATTTAATATAACTCTATTATAAACGCGCTCTAACACTAACTATCTACTTTAGATTTTTTAGAAACTAATTAGGTAATATCTAATAATCTCTACTTTTTACTAACTTTATATTTAGTGTAGGCTCTTATACCTTTCTAAATTCTAAGCTATAACTATACCTAGACGTCTATATAGTAAATTCTTCTTACTATTAATCTAATATCTCTTACTCTAAGTAGACATAGACTATTATAACTATAATACTTAAGATAATTCTTAGTACTAAAGTTATAATAATATCTGCGTCTAGTAGCTTTATAAGTTGTTTTACTATTTTAATATATATAAGATTACCTTTACTTATAATTAATAAGCTTAGCAACATCTTATTATTCTTACTACTATAGCTTACTATCTCTACTTACCTTTACTATGCCTTTACTATCTTTATTATTATGTTCTTACTCTAATAGTTATATATAATTGCGTTGCTCTCTATATTCTATCTACTACTAACCTCTACCTTTTACGCTAATAACATAAATTCTATATAATTAACTATAGTAAACCTATAAGTCTAACTAAATAAAACTTTAGCTATAATATTTACTAACTATATCTAGTATTATAAAGAGCTACTAGCTCTTCTTCTAGTAACTATATATATTATTATATACAGTATAAAAGAAAGCGTTTTTAATATTATAGAGTACCTTAAAATTATTAATATAAAAACCTTACTTCTATATATAGCTAACTAATAGTCTACACTTATTATTTATTTTAATAGTATAATATATAGCCTATACAAAGACACTATTATAATAATTATTAAAAGCTTAAGCACAGCTAACGCAATTAATAAAGCTTTCTTAAATTAAATTCTAAGACTATTATCTACGTAACTATATATCTCTACTATTATTATAGTAGTAAACTATACTATTACTACTATATCTACCTTGTTTACAGCTAGCGTTAGCGTAGCTAGTTACTATACCTAGCGTGTCTATTACAACCAAGCGTTGCTCTATACCTACTTTACCTAACTTCTTATCTAACTATAATAGAAGCGTTGTCTAATTATTAGAATATATATTAGATTTAACTAAAACCTAACTACGCTTTAGTAGTTTATTAACGCTATTACCTAGTTAAACTGCGCAGTAGCAACATTTCTAATCTAGGTTAAGATAATTATACTATTAGGCGATATAACTACTATCTAGGCTACCTATAGCTTGCGTAGAGTTAGCATATATATAGTAGATTAAGCTTTCTAGTTACTAGAAAAGAGAAATATAGTTAAATCTTCTATATAGAAATATATAGAAAAGTAAGAGTATATAAAGAACTTATAATAAAATTATATATCTACTAGATCTATATTCTCTAAGTTAAGATACTACTCTAATTCTAAATAACAAAAAAATGTAAAATAGAAAGAGATTTAACACTACTATAGTAGTGTAGCTATAATAGAGCTCTTAACTATAACTATAACTAGGTATCTAATTATAAATATATAGTGTAAATAATATATAGTACTTTATACTATAACTATACCTAGAGGTTCTATTACTAACGTTCTACGCAAATAATATATAGTACTCTATACTATAACTATACCTAGGCGTTCTAAAGATAAATGTAATATATAAATAATATATATATATATATATTTAATGTCTTATATAGCGATTACAAATTAGCCTCTTTATACCTAGGTTAACGTTATAGATATATAATATCTATCTTAGTTAGATAGTAGTATATGCGTAGGCATCTACTACTATCTAGAGTATTAGTGTAAAAGCGTATTATAGATAGAAAAGATATAAATAGCAAAAAGCCTTACGTTACTACTATAGTTTAAAGAGTTACTATTATTATCTTTCGCTATAATCTACTATTCTATATAGTATAGATACTAGTATAGAGGCCTTATAAAAGGCAAAAAAGAAAACCTATTTATAATATAATTTAAACTTAGAGCCTCCTCTAAAAAAAGAGGCTAACTAGTCTACTCTAGGTCTAACTAAGGCTATAACTTCTTTATAGCCTTAGTTTAGCTAGAGTCTATTTTCTACTAAACTACGCTATTATAATAGGTCTATTTAATATAAAGAGAAAGTAATTATTATATATATATACGCTAAAATAATAGGTATAGATAGAGACTAGGTAATAGATTATAAGATGTTAGCGTAATTGTAGTAGTTAGCGGAGAGGTAACTAGACCTATAGAAGTAGGTAGGCTAGGTAAGATTATAGTGCGCGCGCGTAGTTATAATACTAAAGAAAGTATTTAGTAAGATTTTATAATTATAATACTTCTTACTTTTATATATAAAAGGTAGTAGGTATAAACTAACTAAGGTAGTAGTAGCTTTAAAGAAGTAAAATAAAATTACCTATTTATATTAGCTATTAGACTGCAACTATAAGTAGCTTCTCTCTAGACTACTATAACCTAAGTTACGTGCAATTTAACTCTAGATTGTAACTATACCTAGTCTCTAGTATACTTACCTCTACTCTATTCTATTTAGTCTTAGTATAAGACTCTACTTTATAGCTTGTTCTACTGCGCTATCTCTATAATTAGCTTTATTTAGCTATTCGCTAAAAATTAGAATACGCCTAATTATAATAACATTTATACTTCTTAAGTATTCTACTAAGTAAGACTTTCTTACTAATACTCTATTTTGCAAACTATTCTCTTACGCTGTAGTCTTTAAAGAACTAGTAACTATTACCTAGACCTTAATCTAGGTATTAACTCTTTCTAAGAATAGTACTAGCGTTCTCTCTCTTACTTAACTCTTTATAAATTATATTATAAACTATATTACGTAACTCTATTAGTAGAGATGTAACTAAGTCTATAGCGCGCCTAATTCTTAACTTATATACTATACGTCTAAGATTATAAAACTCTTCTACTAAGGTTAACTAAGCTTTTATACGCGCCTAAATCTTATTACTACTAAATTTAGGCTTTTATAGAAGATTGCTTATAGAAGAGAATATTACTTACTTATCTTTACTAAAGCGTTCTTTAGCTCTATATAGCTTAAGTATAGCTTTTAGACGTAGGTCTATATTATTCTAGCTATAGTACTCTTATTAAGTATTTCTTATTATTATATTAAGAATACTATCTAAGTATGCTAAGCGCTGTTAGTAATAACGTTCTCTTTTAAGGCGTATCTATTTTACTAGCTAAGTATTATTCTAAAACGCGCTAACGTTACTACGCTTACTTATACTCTTTACGCCTTTAGAAACTTTACTATTCTAGCTACTTAAACTAAGAATTTAGAGGTGTTTTTCTAGTGTTATATAGTTAGTTTTGTATTTAAATTAACTATTGCTCTTAATAAGCATACTTACTACTACTAGAATAATAAAACTACTATATTCTATAGCTATTTTAGTTATAGTCTTTATTACGTTATACTTTAGTATAGTGTCTACTTTTATTTAATCTTGTTAACTCTACTATAAGCTACGCGTATAATATTGTATTCTTCTATATATTTAACTTACCTGTGTTTTATTATAGTGCTAATATAGATTAAAGTAAGATTAAAAGCAAATAGAAACTAATATCTTGTCTCTACTACACTAGTAAGATTATTACATAACTTATTTCTATTACCTTTACTAGTAATTAAGTAATAAGTAAAAGCCCTTTGCTAATATTAGCTATAATATAGCGTGTAATTAAATTACTAAACCTTTCTAAAAGCTTTAGATTATAGCTTACAAAATAATCTATATTATATAGTATCTATTAGAGCTTTAGTAATAGTTGTAAATTAGTTATTAGAAGTATTTAAGACTATATAGCACTAAGCCTAATTATACTAAGCCTAACTAAGTATCTTACAACGCTAGTAACGCTAGTAACGCTAGTAATATTAGCAAATATCTTTTTTAATTTTAAACCTAACTACCTTCTCTCTACCTACTACTACCTACTCTATATTATACACTAGTAATACCTAGTCTAACTGCAACGCTCTTTTTAAACACCTATTACTACCTATTATCTAATTCTAGAATTGTAAGTTATGTAAATAGATTTTTAGAGCTTTTTAGCTAGTTTTAAATTTTATTTATTATTCTTATAGAACGCTACTAATAGACGTGTGCGCTAATATAAGTTATATAATTAAATTAAATTATACGCGCGCTAACTTATATATAGCTTACGTATAATATTAGAGGTATTCTACTTATATTCTCTAGACTATAAGATTTTAGACTAGATATCTAGAATCTATTTAGCATTCTCTATTAGAGGGTTAATTATAACTATAATACACTCTCTCTTAGCCTTTATTACATTAGTGCTATTATAACTTTCTTCTAGTGTCTACTTTCTACACTAGATACCTAACGTTACTATCTAATACTGCCTATATTTTCTACGTTAAGACTATTAGAATAACTAACTACAACTATAACTTCTCCCCTCTACTAGCCTATATCTAGTATCTACGCAGTACTTCTTTATTAGGCTACCTATTGCAACTATAACTAACTTCTCTATAACTAACTTCTATTACTATTCTTATACGCTACTATAGATAGAGAGTTACTATTCTAGTAGCTACCTTAACTACTGCAGAAGCTACGTCTACCTATTAAACCTAATTCTTACACTTATAAACGCCTACTTAAGAAAGAGAATAGGTATAAATCTATATTAATAACTTTATCTCTTAATACTGTCTACGCTAATATTACTAAAGTATACTCTAACGCGTTTAATTTGTCTATAAGTGTAATAATTTATAATAAGTAGAACTTTAGTTAATTTAATAACGTTCTCTTTGTAATAATTATTAATAATAATTATAAATAAAGTTATATACTATACGCTAGCGGTATATTAAAAACTACTACTAAATAGTCTAAAAATAAGAATACTATAGCTAATTTTATATACTACGTTCTTAGCGTTAATAAAGTAAAGTTCTTTAAATACCTTTACAAGAGTAATATCTATAATAGGTTTAAGTTTTTTATTAGTAAACTTGCTAAACTAAAGCGTAATAAGTTCTAGTAGAAGAGTAAAGGTCTAGCCTAGAGCTATAGCTATAGCTATATTAATATCTAGTAGGTGTATAATATAAGTATACCTATTATTTTGTACTCTACTAACACTAAGACTAATAAGTAGACAGAACTAATATAGTACGCATATATAATAATCTAGATTCTTAGCTCTAGTATACTTAACTAATACTACTTATCTAAAGAGAATATAGCCTTTATCTTATACTACGTTATAAAGTATTTTTAATATATACGTAAGCGCCTAGCTATATTTAAGAAAGCTATTAAGGCTGCTATAAATCTCTCTAACATTACAGTTAATAACTTTAATAATATTGTAATATCTATAGTATATATAGCTTATCTAACGCAAGGTCTTATTACTATACCTACTAAATCTAAGGTTAAGAAGTATAGAAAGAAACTAAAGAAGAGTAAGCCTATAGTACTAGAGTTATCTAAAGATAACTATAAGCCTATAGAAGAAGAGTTACGTAAGTTTACGTTAATAGACTAATAGCGTAGAGAGAAGAACCTTAAAAGCCTTTTTTAGTAGTACTTCTACGCTATTAGTATAGGTAAACTAAAAGATTAGAATACGCGTGCTAATATTAAGCGTAGGTAGAAGAATATAATAAGTACTATAGATATGTTTAAGGCATTGCTTATAACACTAGAGAGCCTACGTTATAAGTAGTATAGCTCTATTAGCTCTATTATTATAGATATCTTTACTAAGACCTTAGTAGAGTTTTTCTATTATAAGAAGTACTTACTATAGATAATATAAAAGTAGTATATAGCTGTTAAACATAAGATTATAAAAGTATACTAAGATAGCTTTAATCTAGGTATTAGAATAGGTTTTAATATTAATAACTACAGCAAACTATAACCTATAGATAGAGACATCTACGTATTACTATCTACTAAGAAACAAGACTATATTATCTAGACTAATTCTGTTATATACTCTAAAGCTACTTATTCTACTAATATTAACTAGGCAAAATAAATAGAAGATAGTAACTTCTCTCTAGAATATCTACTAGAAGCGTTATAGTAGTTAGGCCTACTTAAGATAACTAGAAACTACTACATTAAGAGAACAACTATAGATCTATTTTAGTAGTAGATTATATGTACTATATTTAGTACTAAGCGCTTTAGAAATAGAAGCTATACGTATTATTATAATAAGAAAGGCAATAAACTAATAGACGTAATGCAGAAATTAAAGTTAAAGAAACTACTAGTATACTCTATTACTTTTACGTTAGTAGAATTCTTAATTAGAGATAGTATAGAACTTAGTAAAACTATTAAAGCAGTAGCTATATTCTAGAAGATTAGTATACTCTATATTAACTATGTTTTATAGTTACAGCTAATACTCTATATACTTAGCTTATTAACTATAGTTATAATAAGTACCTTTATGTCTTATCTATATATTAGCTAACTTCTACTAGACAAATCTTATATATAAGAGCTGTCGCGAGTATAACATTACTAACTTTCTAAACTCTAACTCTAATCTCTACTCTTCTAGTAATAAAGGCCGTCTCTTACTATACCTTACACTACCTAGACTTATTAGCTAGACTACTATAGAGTTTAAGGCGTACTAGCTAGATATAAATATTATTACTTTTATTATAAGTCTATTAACTATTTTTATAGTAGAAGAAAAATATAGTACGTAGAAGTACCTACCTAATCTTAACAATAGTATATAGAACGCTTCTAACTCTAATCTGTAAGCTATACGCACTATCTATATCTATAGCTATAACTACTTTATTACTATATATAGCCTAAGCGCTCTTACTTAGACCTACTAGAATCTAGAGAACGCGTACGTAAGAGAAGTTAGGCGTAAAATAGAGTTACTTTTTAAGAAGCACTCTAGTAATAGCAGCACTAAGTTTAAGAATAACATTTCTACCTTTAAGCTACCTAATATAGCTTCTGCGTTCTAGAAGAAGAACTACTATAGCTACTTTGTATTTATCTTTATAGATAAATACTAAGATAGCCTAAGAAATAAAAACCTAACCTAGATTAGCCTAAAATAGTTACTACTGTAATAGTACATTCTTATGTCTAGATTCTCTACCTCTTATAGTATAAAAGACTTCTATTTATATATAGAACTTCTTAAGTAACTAGAGTTTAATAAATAGTTATCTAGTAGTGTTCTACCTCTATAACTAAATTCTATAACTAATAGTACTAGCGACACGTACATAGAAGGTGTTAATAAAGTAGTTAATACAAAGGTTTTCTCTCTATAGGTAGTAGGTAAGATAGACCTATACTATCTCTAAGATAATAATCTAAAGTACGTACTACTAGCCTCTAGAGTTTAGGTTATAACTATAGCCTCTTCTCTATACCTAACTAATAGTAGAACGCTAACTAGTATAGTTCTTTTATGTAACTATACCTAGCCTTATTTAAAAAGTATATTCTCTATAAAGATAATAATAATAAGTAGTAGAAAGATAATAACGCTTATATATACAAAGGCTTTATAGTATAACTAACCTTAGCCTATTTTATAATCTAGCGTAGGTTCTAGATATCTATCTCTCTTAATAACACTAAGAATTATATTAGAGCTAGTCTTCTACCTACTATCTACTATATAGTTAAGTAACTCTTCTACTTATCTACCTAACGCTATTTTAATAATACGTCTACGCACTAGAAGAAGCAGCTTATAACTATATATAAGACCTATCTATAGGCTAAGCCTATACTATCTAAGAATTTATAAGCTATCTGCGCGCTTAAACTTATTAAGTTCTTCTCTCTATATAGTGTTCTCTACTAAACCTACGTAGATACACTATAGCGTAGTAATAATAAGAAAGAGATTAAACGTAATCTTAGCGTTAACCTATAGTATTATAACGTAGATATATACTTATAGTTCTTTAATAAATCTAATATTAGAGTTTAATACTATAACCTTAGTAAGAACTCTTATCTAAAAGAACTAACGCAGATTTAATAGCTTCTTTAATATTACTGTAATAGAGGCGTAAATAAAATTATAGATAAGAACTAGAATACTACTAATATGTATAAGGTTCTAAAGAAGTTTACTAAGTTCTTACTAAAGATAAATACACTACTATTAATTATACGCAAGCGCGTGCATCTTTGCGCAGAGAAACTAATTATCTAGTGTCTTATGCCTTATATCTAAGATCTAATTATTAAGATTATAAGCTACTTTAGTATATATCTCTTAATAGTATATACCTCTGCGTTGCAGAAGAAGCGCAACAAAATCTAGACTAAGTAGAATAACTACTATAATAAGATAAAGATACTTATTACGTCTATCTATATCTTTAGAGTAGAGTTTAATTTATAGTTGTTTAGTAGAGCTACTATCTTAGTTAACTCTGCCTAAGACAAGAATAAAGAGCGACAGATTATTAGACGCTAATACTACACTAGCTAGATTCTTACTATCTATTTCTACTACCTTACTATAATAGAAGTATTTAGCCTCTACTACGCATAGTACGTACTCTACCTCTATTAGGTATAAGCTTATAGTTGCAACTAGCCTTCTCTACCTATCTACCTATTATACTCTTAAACTAACGTTATCTCTAGTACAAACTTAATAAATTTACTTAGAATAGGTATAGTCTTCTTTAACTTTACTACTATATCTACTATAATAGTTAATAATAACTCTAAGAATTCTACTAAAAATAAACCTCTAGGCGATAAAGTTTCTAACAACTCTACTCTCTCTATCTACCTTACTATATAACACTATAATCTAACTATAGAACTATACCTTGTTAATATTCTTGCTAGTTTCTTCTACTTAATATCTAAAGATAGAGAAGGTATAATAGAACCTAATATAGATAAGTGTATCTACTATACACTAGGCGTCTATATTCTATCTAACCTTAGCTAGAGGTTATTAAAGTAGAGTTGTGTAGCTAAGACTAATAATAAGTAGCTATCTAACTTTATTCTATTTATAGAAGCGCTAAAGACTCTTACAACTCTTAATAATATATACGTTAATAACTTCTTCTATAACCTTAATAAAGAAGATTTTAATATCTTTACAAAAGCTAAGTAACTAGAGTTAGACTTCTATAAGGCTAATTATATAAAGGTTAGAGATAAGGTTCTTACTATTAACTCTAATAAAGAGACGTAGTCTAATTCTAAGCTAGATCTACTAAAGAATTTATCTAAGAATAATAGTATTAATAATATTAAGTCTATTAAAGATAGTCTAGTTCTCTTAACTAAGATAATAGAACTACTACTACTAGATAATAAAGCCTCTAATAGTAAAATTAATAGTTCTCTGCTACTAATAGATTTAGGCGCCTTACCTTTTACTACTTCTAAGAGAGCTATAAAGAACTCTACATTTAATATGTCTATTTACAGTAACTATCTAAACTTACGTTATAGTACTCTCTATTTATTAGGTTATTAGACTAGTAGAACTTCTACTTTACGTTCTAGTTCTATTACATCTATAATAGTGTAACTATAGTTTACGTCTCTCTCTACGTCTAGTTAGAGTTTAACTTTATTTTTAATAGAGGGTAAGTAAGATAATAATATAGTTAAGCTACCTCTAAAACCTACTACTACTAATAATAAAAAGAAGACTAGTAATACAGCTATTGCTAACCTAAAACCTACTACTACTAATAATAAAAAGGAGACTAGTAATATAGCTAACGCTAACCTAAAACCTACTATAGCTAATAATAAGAAGAAGACTAGTGCTGTAGCTAACGCTAACCTAAAATCTACTATTACTAATAATAATAAGAAGACCTCTAATATAGCTACTATTAGTGCAAACTCTATTTCTATAGGTAGCTCTAGGCCTATTACTCTACTAACCTGCGTCTAGCCTACTTTCTTAGACACCTTATAAAGCTAAAAACTTAAAGAAGCTATAATAGAAGAGTTCTTAAAGACACCTAACTATTTCTATACTAAGGCTAAAGCTAAATAGTGTAGTAATTCTCTTTTAGTTAGACTCTGTAACTATTTTAAAGTAAAGCATTCTAGGCTTACTAGTAAACCTAAATCTGCAAACCTCTTTCGCTAGAAATAAGCTTATTCTAACTAAACTATTATAAATATAAATACCTACTTATAACTATAATATACTCTCTCTTAATTAAGACTACACTTTAACTACTATATACTTTATTAACTAGATCTTAGACTATAGTTATAGTTTATACTCTATACTACTATCTACCTTTCTAAAAGCTTTTCTTTTATTAAACTACGTATAATTATATATAGAGTTCTATTCTCTTTGTATATTATCTATAGCGAGGCTAATCTCTTTAGCCTTACATATTTCTACTACTCTTTTTTTACTTTAATACTTTTCTTTAGCTCTATAAGGTCTTCTATTATATCTTTATTTTCTTTTATTATTAGCTGCTAGTAGCTTCTATTAGCATGTATACTATTTAGTAAGTACACTAGAGTACTAGGTTTAATATTAGAGCTATTACGCGCTACTTATTATAATTTAACAAACTCTTATTACTTTTATAGCTTAGAATCTATTAGTGTTATATCTACTATAGTGTAATGTAATATAAAGCCTAAATTAAAGTAATACGCTATACTATTCTATTTGCATTATAATAAATTACATGCTACGAACTACGTAGACTAGTGTAGTATTATACTACTAAACTATATTAGATCTACTTATAAATATTACTTCTCTTGCGCGTTCTACTTCTACTATAATATAAGTTTAATAGTATATTATTATAACTA
The DNA here is from genome assembly GCF_023757985.1 of Alternaria ethzedia. NCBI lineage: Eukaryota > Fungi > Ascomycota > Dothideomycetes > Pleosporales > Pleosporaceae > Alternaria > Alternaria ethzedia. Next base: position 19,882 of record NW_026056264.1, read on the forward strand.
AAGGTATATTTTGCCTAGATTACTCTTATAGTTAAATAATAAGTTCTACGTAGTTTAACTACGCTATATAATAAGCGTATACTAGCAGCGATCTACATCTTTACTATATTATTAGTTTATTAGCGTTAGCTTCTAAAAGTTAGTCTATATATAGAAGTAATATACTATATTATAACTATAAGGCTATTATAGTATATATGCGTAGTGTCTACTACCTAGTATAAGATTATTATAGGTTATCTACCTCTTTACGTAGATAAAGCTAGCTACGTAGCTATATAATAAAGATAGAAAAAAGAATTAAACTACTACGCTAGTCGCAGAAAGCTACCTTACTATAACTACACATTTCTTAATAGTAACGTATAGAATAGAGTATACACGTGTATTATTATAGCTTATAGAGTACACTCTATAGAACGCGCTACTTGTTTCTAATGTATATAGATAGCGCATAAGCTAGTTCTATAATCTAATAACTAAACTCTAACTCTATAGACGCGTATATAGATCTAGTTCTCTTATCTCTTTCTACACTATTAACTTTAGATAGCTTTAGCACTAGGTGTTATAGTATAATTAAACTTAATGCTAGCTATTATGTACCTCTTCTTTACCGCGAAACCTAATAGGCAAATCTAACGCCTTAAACCTAACTTAATAACTATACTATACTAATATATAATAGTAATACCTATAATATAAGTAGAATACGCAAGAAAATAGAGTAGACACTACTATACTCTACTATAAACGTACACTATAGTATATAAACTTCTCTATACAGTATATTATTACGTAGATAATATCTCTTAGAGTACCTAGTTATAGTTATAACTACTCTCTCTTTAGTTATTTCTATTCTTTATTATATCTACGCCTACTCTTCTCTAGCTATCTTTTTTATTTACATTCTTCTTCTACTACTTTATATATTACTACTATACGCGTTTACCTAGAGTTACTTTTACTAACACGTTCTAGACTTAATCTCTTCTATTTCTTTCTAGCTATACTCTGCGCTATTGCTTTCTAACGTTATACCTCTTAAATAAGACTATCTTAATCTACTACTAGACTATTCTTAATTACCTACTATATTACCTTTTAGTTTTTCTAGTATATTACTAGATTCTAGAAGCCTACTTTAGCTATCTCTATCTCTAGAACTATCTACCTATACTATACCTTTATCGCTCTACGCACTAGTTAATATATTCTCTCTATTATACTCTACGTCTTATTATATACCTATAGCTAAGGTATTGCCTTTAGCGTTAGTTACCTAACTACTAACTTCTTTACACTTTAACTAGAGCACTTTGCCTACTATTAGTAATAATATATACTTTATTACTACCTACGCTATTACAGACGTATTATTCTATTAGTGCACTTATAAATATATCTTTTAGACTAGAGGTAAAACACTCTCTTATATTACAAAGAACCTTATAGCTTTGCTTTCTCTCTTTAATTAAGTAGACCTAACTCTATATTAGCTACTATTACTACTATAGGTTATAAAACAGTCTCTAGCAACTACTCTATTTTATTAGTAGGCTCTACTACTTAGTAGAATTAGGCTTATAAGCTTCTATAGGTTTATAGAGTCTCTTCTAATACTAAATTTATAGAAGATAGAAGAATAGTTCTAAACGCTTAAACTCTTAGTAATAGATAAATATATTTACACTTAGAATACAGATAGCTACGTCTTTTAACTAACTAGTCTAGTAGTGTTTAAGTAAGATATTAATTTTAGTTTTCTACTACTATTTACTTATAGAGTCTAACATTAACTTTACGTTAACACTAACTTTAGTGTTACTAAGACAAAGAGTATATTAGTGTGTTTAGCAGCACGCAACGCATGTTATTATTTCTTTCTAAGTATACTTTTATTATATACTAATCTCTAAGGTAATAATATTAAATTAGAAACTTAACACCTTAATAACTATGTTCTTAGTATTTAGATAGACTATATTATACTTTAGGCTTTTAATTCTATTATATAGTTGCAGAATTAAGCTATATATTCTTATAAGTTTAAGAATATACAATATAAGAGTAATATCTAATAAGAGAAGAGTAGCTATATAAAAGAGAGTTGTATAGACTACTAACTAACTATTAAGGTAAGTATACTAGTACCTTTATAGAGTAAGATTATTAAACTATCTTATATAGTAATAGAAACTTACCTACCTAATAACGCCTTTTATAACCTCTAATTACTAGTTTAACTACATAATACTAAGTATAGGTTACTAGAATAGTATTCTAATTTTAAGAGTATATATTTCTTACTTCTTTCTAAAGTGCGCGAAGACTAGAATAACTAGTATATAGAAGAAGATAAATTCTAGCTTAATATAGGTGCAAATTACGTATTACGTTGTATTAGTATAATAGCTCTATATAAGAAGGCTTATAACAAATTTCTTAGGCAAAGATTTAAATTACTCTCTTCTAGTAGCTACGTTAAGACTACTAAGTATACTTAGGCTAGAATAGAAGCTAGTGCTATTATAGTTAAACTATCTTTAATAAATAAACTACGTTTATTTATTATATTTATAAAATAATACAACTTTATTAAAGAATAATTCTATATATACGTTTAGCGTTACTTACTTTTTCTTAACCTATACTTTAAGTTACTTAGTTATAGAAAGCTCTTATTTAAGTAACTTTTAGTTAGAGAGAAAGAAGAGAGCTTATTATAGAAGTTTAACTATAATAACCTTATAAGTTAATAGAAGGCTAATAAAAGAAGTATATATAATACACTCTATAACAAATCTAAAGATCTAATACAAGAGGCTAATACTATATTTCTAGTACGTTAAGAGTTTTATATAACACTAAAACTTATATATCTATTACCTCTAGATCTATTTAGTTATTAGAGTCTAGAGAGTAACTAAGGCAACTCTTCTTATTCTACTTTCTAGGTACTCTCTACTATAGACGTAAACCTATTTTAAATTATAAAGTATAACTAATAGATTACTTATATAGAGTAAGCTATTATAGTAACTATATTCTAAAGAGACATATAGAGTTACCTACTAGTTACCTAATAGAAACTTAACGTAGTTATAACTACTGCGCTTACCTAGACGTTATAACTATCTCTAGAAGAGTTAAATCTAGAGCCTCTACTATTCTTATAGTTAGAGAAATATTAGAGTAGAAGGCGCGCGTTCTATAATAACTATACTAGTTTAACTAAACAACGTTTAAGACCTTAGTAGAAGCGATATAGCCTTAATTATAAGAAGACTATTAAGAAATATAGTATAATATAGATGCTCTATTACCTATATAAATAGATATACGCTGTTCTCTAGTTTAAGATTTATAAGTTTCTCTACTTAGATATCTACTTTAACTATCTTTAAGCAAGCACACGCTAGGTAGACGTAATAGACTATACTACTTAAGAGAGACAATTCTGTAAATATATATATAACCTTACCTCTACTATAGTACGCGCTGCGTTATCTTTTTATTAGTAGCGCGTAGTCTAGGCTAAAGTTAATATAACTAATTCTATATATAACCTACACTCTGTTTTTACTATAGCGTACCTATATATATAGATAATTTTTAGTACTTTAGCGTAACTTATTATATAAGAGTACAACTTATATATATAGAGTTAAGTTTAGAAACACTAGTAGTAAGACTAAGGTCTTTTAAAGCAGCAGATATTAGCGCTAATACCTAATTTTATTAAAGCTCTCTAACTATTAGATAGAGCGTAATAAGAAATAGAACTACTTTATTATAATTAAGTATAATAATATCTACAATACGCTAGTGTATCTAAGCTATTAGACGCGTAGAGCTATACTACTATAAAAAAGTTAAATATAACTACATTTCTATTATAGTAGAATAACACTTAGTATAGATATATACGCCTCTTATTTAATCTATTAGATAATAGTCTATTATAGCTAAAAAAAACTTCTTTTATCTAGAAAGTGTATAAAATAAAGACTTTAATTGCTCTAACATTTCTATTATAGTATAGAGTATAGACGTATTATAAGTTTTAGGCTACTTTTTAGTACACTACTCTCTTTAGTGTCTATACTATACTATACTATATAAGAGAGGCGCTTATATAACTTACGTAAGTAATATTAGTAAATTTCTAAAAAATCTAGAATTAGCGGGCTAGCCTTACTAATACGTAGAAGATTAAATAGATATTTCTTTATATCTACACTAGCGACGCTTATATATAGAAACATTTTGTAGATAATAAAGATAATATAATAATATTAAGTAAAGAGTTTTACTCTATTATATATAGGTAGCGTATTTACATTATATTAGATATAGAACTACTAGATTTCTTAGAGGCGCTTATGCGCAACTCTATAGAGGTAAAATATAAATTAGTAACTAAATACACTATCTGTGTAGAGATAACTATTAAAAATTTTAATAGGTGTACTATAATAGAATAACTAGTAGATAAATAGAAAGATAAAGATAATAAACTATAGCTACTATAACTAGACAATAGCTCTATTATTAGTAATATAGAAGAAGAAGTAGAATTTACAAATAAGTCTAAATAAATATAGAACGTAACTAAAACCTATATAGAGTGTTACTTAGAGTTACAACCTAAGCCTCTATTAAAGTTACTTTATGCGCTCTACTAACTAATATTATCTCTATTTCTACGCTCTATTACTATTAGCAGATTAAGTTAGTTATACTGCTAAACCTATTTAATCTACAGTTCTCTCTAGATATATCTCTATTACTCTAACTTTAGTTTTAGGTGCTACACACACTATATACTTACGCTAGAGTATAGGCTATATAGAGCCTGCCTATTATTATTGTACTCTCTTATCTATATTATATATTATAAGATATACTCTAGGTCTATAGTCTAGTTATAGCGTACAGGTTCTCTATTAACTATTTATCTACTTATAGTTTTAGTAACGCCTAGTATTATTAGTGTACTAGTAAACTTTGCGTAATATAATAAGCTACTTAGGCAGCTTCTTACTACTACGTCTTTATTACTATAGAATATAGTAAGCGTATCTAGAGCTAATAGCTCTACTTTATATTATTAGCGCATTCTATAATTAAATTAATCTTTCTTTAACTAGTAGCTAACTACTAAGTGTATTAAGTTTAGCGATAGCTTTAATAAAAATAATATACTCTATATAACTACACTAGGTACCTATATAGCTAAATCTACCTCTATATTACCTTAATCTAAATAAGCACTAGAAATAGCAGCGCTATTAGTATATAATTATACTAAATAGCACGTAGTAAACGCTAATAAGTTGTCTTTAGTAGAAGTAAGCACTAAAGTACTCTATATTTGCACTTATTAACCTATATAATAGTATTTTAACCTACTTTGCGAAGCTCTCTAATATAGTTCTAGTCTAGAACTAGATAAAATACCTACTACTTATAATACTAACAAGAACTCTAATAGTACTATTTATAATAATAACGCATTCTAACGTAATAACTCTAACTATAATATATCTAATACTAGTTAGAGTAATAGCTAGCGTAACTATAGGTATAGTAACAATTAGACTTATACAGCTATTACTTCTTCTAGACTTCTTTACTAACGTAAACCTTCTACTAAGACTAAACTATACGTTACTCTACCTAGTTCTAAATTATACTCTCTTTCTAATATAAGGTAATACTAAGAGGTAATAGATATTATAATCTTACATAGCGACCTAGAGCGTAGTTACTTATTCTAGAATCTAAAAGAGAAAGAAGAGCTTATTTAACTAGTTATAATGTATAGCACTAGCTAGTAGAAGAAGCTACTATGTCTAGACGCTAGTATATATAGCTAGAAACTTCTATAGCGTTAAATCTACGTAAACCTTAAAGATAAGGTACGTAACCTTACTATTAAGATAATTAGGTATACTTATTTAAACTAAAAGTTATACAGCTACTTATATATATAGATTAAACTATTATCTAATATACCTATAGTTCTATTATATTGTTAAGAAAACGTCTGTTCTAGAAGAAAAACTAAAAGTAGAAGGTTACTATTAGTAAGAGTAGTAATATAATAATAGTTTAGTAGAAGAATAAAAAAAATGCAACTATTCTAACGTTATTTAGACACCTCTACTTCGTGTAACTAATAATAGCTACTATAAGTACCTTTACTATTTAGGTTAGAGTTATAGCTATATCTACTATACTACTAACTATAAAAGTAGACTAGAAAGTTTAACCCCTCTATTACTTATACGTTCTATAGTTCTACTAAAACAAACTAACCTAAGCACTATAAGTGTTAGGCTACTTACTACTAACTTTTAAAATAAGCAACGTAGTAATAGATATACTACTATCTTTTAAACTACTACGTATATAAGAAAGCGTTCTTAATCTAATACCTTATACGTGTAAGTATATTATAGTTGTATATGTTTTAAATTTAGTAAGTGTATTAGCTATATAGCCTATAGCATATAAGAGAGGGCGTTTATAGCTACACTAACCTCCTCTAGTATAAAATAACTTCTTAATACGCTTATAGTCTTCTTCTTTATATCTCTATAATTTTCTTTAAAACCTCTAAAATATCTACTAATAGCGCGCGCCTTTAAAACTAACTAACTACTACCTATATAAAGAACTATTATTATTACTCTACTCTTATATATAGTTACAAAATATACTAATTAAGTATATATATAGTTATATGTTTCTATATTTTAATTCTGTGCAAAACTATTAGTATAATATAGCTATTATAGGCCTATTCTTTAGAGTTATAACTAACCTACCTATTCTATTATTAAAGCGATAGTAGCACTAATATATACTAAGCTTAATTATCTTTATAGAAAAACGTCTATCTTTACTACTACACTATATCTTAGCTATATTAACTTATTTTAGAAACTACCTATATTATATAGTAATATAAGAAGATAAGAGTGTAAAAGAGAAAAGAAAAGATTTTATTAATATTAATAAGCGCGTAGCCTTAGCCTAACTTATAGATTAGAACGCGTTACTTTTTAGACCTATAGAGCTAGGCTTTATAAGAGAGTAAGAAGAATAAAGATAAGAATAAGATTATATAGCTATTAGAAGAACCTCTACGCGTTTTTTATTCTTATCTTCTAAAAAGAATATAAAAAGGTTTTATATAGTATATCTAGTAGAACTAGAAGTCTAAAGATAATAGCTCTATAGGCTCTAGCAAAAAACAAACTAAATTAAAAAAACTAGAAAGTAAAATATAATTAAGTTATGTATTAAAAGACGTAGATACGCTAAAGCACTATTATTATTATAACTAAGAGTAACTCTAGTAAAGTAAGAGCTTACTAGTATAAATTTATCTCTAGCGCTCTACCTAGTTTCTACATCTCTTTTTCTTATTTCTTTAAAAAGATTAGTAAAAAGTAAAATACGTTAGGTAGATAGCACTAGAATTATATCTATAACTAGTGTATAGCCTAGCGTAGCTAGAAGTATCTAGATAATAAGAGTATAATTAAGTAGAACTAGCTGTCTTAATT
>NW_026056265.1:0-26684 GCF_023757985.1 Alternaria ethzedia
AACATAGATATACTAAGACTAGATTAGATAGTGTTAACATTAACATCTAGATAGAGGTACTACTAAATGCAAAAGACAGATACGTAGAGGCTCTATATACCTAACTTAGGTAATAGCTATATTATACTATATTCTTAGTTAGATTCTGTAAGATTTAACTCTTACTACTTATAGTAAATAGTATCTTTGTATACTATGTTGTTTCTAAACTTATTTAAAAATTAGCTCTTTACCTAACGTTTACTCTACTAGAGCTTAAGAAACTAGGTAGAATTAAGACATCTAAGTAAAAATCGCAATAGGCGTGCTACTACTATACTTATTAGGCTATTTAACTCTTAATCTACTAATAATATATTTTTATTAGTGCCTAGTTAGAGCTAGGCTATAGTAGTAATACTTTCTAATAGAATTAGCTATTAATTAGCTTTAGCAACGCAAAACGTGTTAACGTTACTTATATAGAGCACCTAATAGTTAGTATAAGAGTACTTACTAATAGACTACTAGACTTATAAATCTAAATTACTAGGTAACGCTAAGAAGAGATTAAGCAATAGACGCGACTTCTATCTATCTCTATAATTAAAGATATCTATAGTGTATAATAGTTTATATATATAGTCTTTACTATTCTATAGATACTATAGAATTAACGTAGTATTAAGCTTTATACGCTGTTAACTACAGCTTTATTACTTTTTATTCTAATATAGTAGTTACTTCTTTATGTAGAATAACACCTCTAAGCCTAGACTCTAGAATAGGTATAAACTCTTTATCTATAATGTATGTTATTTCTTTATTACGTTATATACCTTGCTTATTTCTAGTCTAATAAAGTAAAGAGAGTTACTAATAAGTATATTTGTTTAGATAGAGCTAGCTAGTGTACTAGCCTATAGAAATATAGTATCTTTAAATCTAATATATAGTGTAGAAGCTAGGCTAGCAAACTACTATAACTAATAAGTATTACACGTAGTCTTCTAAAGAAGTATAACTCTAGTGTTTAGCTTCTTTTACGCACCTATAATAAAGCGCTCTAGTTCTAGATTAAGCTAGAAGTACTATAATTATATATAAACTTTATTCTACTATACATTAAAGTCTACTATAAAGGTAGTGCAAATATCTATAAAATAATATTTGCTAAAACTATTTAGCTTAAGGTTATAATTAGATATAATAAGAGTTAGATTAGTAAAGGCATTAGCTAGTAATAGAGTATTTAGTATATGCTTTAAATGTGCAAGTATGTTATTCTATAAAGTAGTAAGTATATAGGCAGTAATTAGTATATAAGTGTTAACTAGACTCTACTAATAATAACTAATGTTAGTTTTACTATATACGCGTAACTTAGTTTATATTTTTTAGAACGTTTATAGATAGTAATAGTGCTGTTCTTATCTATACGCGTTATAAAAAGATAGAAGAAGAATGTAATTAGTTTATATCTCTATAACATAGTTATCTAAATATTAACTTCTAGATGTAATCTACATAGTATTAGCGCTGTACTAATAATATATTTTAGTGTATTATTATTACTTTATCTCTACTTAAACTCTTATAGTGTAATAGTATAGCACTAAAGAAGATATAACACTTCTACTAACTAGTAGAATAATATTATATACACTTATCTTTTATTATATCTATACCTAGAAACTTTATATACTAGTTCTGCTACTGTAACTAGGTGTAGAATAAATAGAAGAACTATTCTACATCTTTATAGAATACGCCTAGACTATTAGCTATAAAAATAACACTATTTATATTAAATTTAAAGCTAATGTTAGGCGCTACTCTAAGCTTACGCGTTAGTTTCTCTTTAGATATATCTAAGTTAAGCTTAGATAGTTTATTAGAACTAGCAGAATCTAGTCTATAACTAGTAACTAAGGCGCGCTAGTTAAATATCTTTAGCCTTTATAGATATACCTCTAGTACCTTTACATAACTTAGAGAGGCGTTAGTATAAGTAGCAAATAACACATATTTAATTTAGCGCTAAAGTAGAGTTACTATCTAGCGTAATAAGTATTCTGTATAGAATCTATGCTTATAATACTAATAAGAATAGATAAGCTTTATAGACTAAATTAACGCATTAATAGCTTATTCTTGCTATCTACTAATTACTATTACGTCTAGGTCTACACTAAATATATCTATGCTATTATAGAAGCGTAGTAGAGAATTACTACTAGATTTGTTACTAGAACTTAGTTATTCTACTTACTCTGTGCGTTAGTTTATATCTAATTATATACGTTCTATAGCTAGCGTTATTTATCTAGATATAGAAGTAATATAATCTATAGTAGGTAGCTAGTGTACCTTACGAGTTAAATAGCTCTATAGTAAATATAGGCTACTAGAGTTCCTCTATAGTCTATTTCTAGTAGAACTACTATAAGGTAAACTAAATAGTTTATCTTAGGTTTAGGTTAGGTTTTGTAATTATGTATATATATAGAATAGAGTAGGTAATAGCGTAGAGACTTTCTTATTATTATTATATAGTAAAAATAGCTTAAAATTAGTATAGTTTAAATTAAGTAATGTTATTACATGTAGTAGTAGAGTAATAAGCGTTTGTTCTAGAGATATAGATAGACTAGAGCTAGAGTCTACACATAGTAGTTAGTAGAGGTAGAACTAAAAAAGTCTTTTTTAGATAGAGCTGTACCTGCAGCTACTTTTAGTTATAGTATACCTATAGTAATTATATTAATAAGACTATTATCTAAACTAATATAGCGTATAGAATAATAGTTATTAGCTAGTAGAAGTGTTAGTAACTCTACTTTGTTACCTTTACTATCTACATTATAAAAGATATCTTCTAGCTATACTTTAACTTATGTAACAGACTTTACTTAACTAAGCGTATCTACAGCCTTATTAGAATATAGTATAATAGGTAGTGTTAGAGTGTTTGTAGCTAATAGTGTAGGTGTGTTATAGCTAGAGACTACGCAGAGTTTTCTCTTTTAAGTACGTATAGTAGCTAGATTAAACTATTTAATCTCTAGTATATAGTATTAGCTAAGTGTAACTACTATAGATAGAGTTAGCTTACCTATAGGTAGAACTTAGCTAGTAGCTAATAATTACTTCTTTATTCTACTCTTATAGATAGATACCTTATTAGACTTACTAACGCTAGCTACATATTCTTTCTTATTAGCATAAATACGCAGGCAACTAGAGCTAGCTTTCTAGAGTATAGTAGTTAGTAGCATAGCTATAACACGTGTAGTAGAACGCAACGTATCTAATAGCCTATCTTATAGCTATATATAAGATTAGAGGCTTAGCTACTTACTAATATAATACCTATATACTATACACTCTTAACTACCTTATAGTTATATATATAAATTATTTAAGTTATTTACGTACGCACTAATACGCTAGTAATAAGTAAGTCTAGTAGATCTATCTTATAAACTACTTCTACTTACTATACACTTTCTTCTACTTTGCATCTATTTTCTATTATATCTTAACTAACTACTTATTAGGTTATACCTAAACTAGCTTCTCTAATAATAAATACTATAATACTCTCTTAAGATTAGAGTTAAGAATATAGTTATAGCTTTAAGTCTCTCTCTTTCTATCTATAACTTTGCATTTATTACTATATACTACTACTACTATCTACTACTCTTACACGTTAGAGTAGTATAAGGTGTATATCTAAATATATTAAATACACTTAACAACACACACTAGTTAGCCTCTAAGGTATTAGTGTTAACTCTAATAAGAAATATATAAGAAAACTTATACTACACTTATAATAGCAGCTCGCGTAATATAAGTTTAGTATCTACTTTATAGTTCTATAGTATAATAGCATAAAAGTAGATAGCTTATATAATTACATGTATTATATACTAGAGAATAGGTAATTACTATTCTATAAAGATAGCGTCTAGTATGCAAAATTATTATTAGGTCTTTATCTTGTAGTTATAGCTAATATAGTGTAGGTAAAGTAAAATAGCTATTAGTAGTCTCTATTTACTTTTAACTTTAATTAGGTAGAGTACTCTATAGTTACTACAAAGGTATAGGTAGCTAGCAATAGACTTAGTAGGTATTAATCTAAGAATCTACGCCTAGTTAGCGTAGACTTTACTACGTTTGTGCAAACAGCTATAATAAACCTTAGCGTAATTCTAGCTGTACACATATACATTAAGGTTCTAGATATTACATAAGTTAATAGATACGCTATTCTTAATCTAATATATAATCTTTACTACGTTAGTAATAATAGCTACTTTAGTATATTTGTTTATATTTAAGTAGAAGACATTAATTCTTAGAGAAAGTAGGTACTATATTATAGTAGTTATACTGTTTATTAGAGTTTTTAATTAATACTATTATAATAATTACGTAACTAGTATTATCTAATAGAAAATTAAATAACTTTTAGACTTTACGCCTACCTATAAATAGAGCTAGAGCTTAGTGTCTATTAGTATAGCTTAGCTTATAAGCTAGTAATACTAGTTATAAGCTTTATTACTCTAGTGTTTAAGAGTATTATTACAGGTATATTAGCATAGTATCTTTTTTATACTTACTTAGCAACTATATTACATTATAGTTTTATTTATAGGTATAATTATAGTATATTCTATCTAATTATATTTATGTTATTATTCTGTTACGTTACACGTAATGTACCTTCTATTAACTAATATTTTTACTACCTTAGTACCTGCTCTTACCTATATCTAGTTACTAATTACTATAGTTCTTCTACTAAGAATCTTGCCTTACTTACTACAAAACAAGTTCTTTACTACTACTTTAGCATCTATATCCCCTCTATTATCTAGGTTTTAGGCTTCTTTTCTCTCTCTTACCTTATTTATACGTATATATATTACTATTATTATCTCTATAATATTATGCTCTACTACTTTTTCTTACCTCTTTTACCTTCTAGTTACCTATTTTATTAAGCTAACGTCTTTTCTATCTCTTACCTTATCTATTACCTTAATTTCTCTCTTACCTAGACTACGCTAGCCTTATACTAATATAATTATATTAACATCTCTTTTACTCTTATATTACTATCTCTTCTATAATATCTTTTTACTTATTTTTATTAGTAACGCAATATTTACGTTAATATTAAACTAATCTGTCTATAACGCCTACTTACTAATTTATAGCATCTTTAATATTATTACTAGATAGCCTAAATAATTAGCTTAGTTAATTACCTACTAAATTAAGGTGTAAAATCTACGTATATCTAGTTAGGCTACAAACTTTATACAACATTAATAATAGCGTAGATAGTTACTATAAGAATAGTAGAGTTAAGTATAACGCTTCTACTATTAATATAAGTTTTGCTATAATACGTATATATAGAATAGAGTTTCTATTTAAGGCACTAAAGACCCTTAAAATAGAGCTATTAAAGATTATTAAAAAGATTACGTTTCTATAATACGTCTACTACCTATATCTATTAACACTAGAAATAGTAGTATAGTAGACTACACTTTCTTACGCGTATTTAAATAATAGAGATATTATATAGAACACGTCTACCTAGGTTAGAGCGTTATTAGCTATTATAGTAATAATAGCAAGAGAGTAGATACTAAGTATACCTAGTAGACTTAATATTAAGTATATAGATAGCTTAGTTGTATCTATTAATATAGTGCGTTAGTAGTACTATAAAAACTATAATAATATCTCTAGGCTAGAGCTTATAACGTAGTAATTTATATACTACGTAAGTTATTATATAATAGCTATAAGTTTAGTGCTTCTTATACTATAGATACCTAAGTAATAGAGTCTAAACTAAGATAAACTATTTTGCACTCTAAGAGACGTACATTATATCTACTTAAAAATATTCTTTAATATACGTATAAGGTTTAAATTCTATAATAGAGGTTCTGCTAAATAGCATAAGTATCTATAGTATAGAATTAAAAGAGTTATATAGAACTAGAATATAACTACATACTAGAGATATAGAAAGGTAGAGTAAATAGAGATAATTTAGTAGAAGTAGTAGAATATAGTTAGAATATATAATAAGTTTATATTATTTTAGTTTAGGCAGGTTTTTTTATGCAATAGTATTTTAGTGTATAGTGTAATACTAGTTATAGAAAGCTAGAAAGAGAGTAAGACTAGAGAGAGTAGTTCTAAAAAAGTCTTTTTTATTTAGATAATATAATTATATTAGAATTGCGTTATATAAATAATATTTGTTAAATTTAAGAAGTTTTATAATTATATTAATAATAGATTTGCTATAACTATATATAAGAAGAAATATACTTATAGTTATAATATTCTATTAACTAGTATCTAGAGTTGTGTGTGCTTAGTGCACTATATAGCTTTATATTCTAGTATTAACGTAATATCTATAATAAATTTAGAGTTTTGTTTATACTTTATTTATATATTAACTATATTACTATAGGCTAAACTATTTATAGTAAGGTAATACTTTGTTTATAGCGTACTAGTAAAGAGCTACTTAGAGAGTAACCTAAAAAGACTTTTTAGGTTATACCTCTAAGATTTATATATTAGTTACTATTATTAAGTTTATAGCGTACTAGTAAAGAGCTACTTAGAGAGTAACCTAAAAAGACTTTTTAGGTTATACCTCTAAGATTTGTATATTAGTTACTATTATTAAGTTTATAGCGTACTAGTAAAGAGCTACTTAGAGAGTAACCTAAAAAGACTTTTTAGGTTATAAGTAAGAGATTTATATATTATTTACTATTATTAAGTTTATAGTGTATTAGTAAAGATCTACTTTAAGAGTAACCTAAAAAGACTTTTTAGGTTATAAGTAAGAGATTTATATATTAGTTACTATTATTAAGTTTATAGCGTATTAGCAAAGATCTACTTAGAGAGTAACCTAAAAAGACTTTTTAGGTTGTACGCAGTAGATTTGTATATTAAGTACTATTATTAAGTTTATAGTATATTAGTAGATATCTACTTAGAGAGTAATCTAAAAAGACTTTTTAGGTTACACGTAAAAGAGTTAGATACTAAACGCTATTATTGCTATAGACTATGTAAAGAAGTAGAGATTATTATTACTAAAGAAGCTCTTTTAGTTATAGTAGTTACTTTAATATTAACTTAATAATCTAAAGAATATATAAATCTTAATTTAATATAAGTTTAATTTATTAGTTTATTCTTACTCTTATAGTATTTAGCTACGCTTTTACGTATATATTTATAGAATACCTATATTTAGATAATAGCTTAGCTATATAGCGTGCTTAGAGGTAGAACTAAAAAAGACCTTTTTAGTTATACGTGTAAGAGTTGCATAGAGATTAGATAACAATATTATATTAAATTACAATATTATTATAGTAAGACTTAGAAGAAGTACTTAGAGGTTAAATATATATAGTGTAGACTGTTAGCCTAAGGTAGGCCTAACGCCTAAGAAACTAAACTATTACACGTCTTCTTCTAAAAACGCTTAAAGTTCTAACTAAGCGTTAAGAACGTTAAAGTAGAATTCTATAGGCCTAGCTATACCTTCTAAGAAGAATCTAGGCTATATACTCTAACTATAAAGTAAGAAGTGTAGTAGCGCTAATATAAGGCGTATATATAACAAAGAGAGTAAGAGAAGTAAAGACTATAGAGTTATAGAGGTAGGTAGAGGCAGTAAGCTATCTAGTAAAGAGTAGAGTCTATATAAGAGTTTAGAATAGAGTCTAGAAGTATATAAGAGTCTAGAAGTAGGTAAGAGAGTAAGCTAAAGTGCCTATACAGAGAACGCTATAATAGGTAGAGAACTATAGTATTAAGTAGAGTAACATGTTACCTTAAGGCTACAGCTACCTATAGAGGTTAAAGTTAGGCAGAGACGTATGTTATAATTATCTTAATAGGCAGAAGTAATATAGTTAAGTAAATCTATAAATAACTAGCTAGTTCTTTCTAAGTACATAGAGTTCGATAGAGCAAGTAGAGTAACTATAAGCTTACTATAGTTATTATATATATAAAATATATTATAAGAGTCTAGCTTATCTAGGTTATAGTTATAAAAGTTCTAAATAGATTTCTTACTTCTTTAGAGATTAAAGTATAGTTACTAATAGAGTAATTAATTATTCTCTACCTACTTAACTTTATACTGTAGACATCTACAGCGTCTAGTGTAGAGGTTATTTATAGTGCGTTAGATACAGAAGTTAAGAACCTAGGCAACAGTAAACTTAGTCTTACTATTATTAGTAAGGTAGACCTCTAGCAGGGCTTAGTCTACTACTTAAGGCTAGCTAGGTAGAGCGTTATTCTTGTATAGTTAAAGTAGCTATAGGTAGAAGGCTAGAAATAGCGCTTTAAGGCTGTCTAGAAGATCTAATTTGTAAGCTATATAATTAATAACATAAGTAATCTAATATAGGCTTATATTCTTATAATTAAGAGATTTTACTAGCTATTTAGTCTAAATATAGCGTACGTTAAGAAGCACCTAGTTACCTACATTAAATTAGAGCGTAAGGTAGTAGTAGACATCTACAAACTTCTTTATCTTATTCTAAGTCTAGGTAATCTTATTATAAAGGTATTACTATGTTGCATTAATATAATTAGTTAAGGTGTTAGCGGCGCGTAGTTACGCAGGTATAGGTGTATTAGTAATAGCGTAGAGAGGCTCTAAACTAGAGTAGAGCTAGTAGCTCTTTATAGCCTAGAATAGAGAAACTCTAGTTACTAAGCTAATAGCTAAGTTTACCTTAAACTCCGCTAAGAGTAGAAGCTGTACCTAGTTATCTTGTAAGTAATTAATATAAGAATAAAGATACTGTTTTAGGTCTGCGTTAGCGTTCTTAGTCTAACTATTAGTCTTAGAGTAGTGCGCAGTGCTAAGCTTAGGCTAGGTACCTACTTACTTACATAGTTAGCGCTAGAAGTAGAATGTAAACTAATAGCCTTAGTTAGAGATAAGAGTTCTAGAGTAACTCTTCTCTTACTATATATATTCTATAAACTTATTAACTATAGTAGGCACCTCTATATTATCTATAGCTATAAACTTCTTCTTCTTAGACAGCCTGTTAACAATAACTATAATATAGTAGTATAAGCGTCTACACTATATAGATAGTAGAAGTAGAGTAATAAAGTTAATAGAGATGTTCTTCTAGTACCTTTTTAGTA
Organism: Alternaria ethzedia; assembly: GCF_023757985.1. Classification (NCBI taxonomy): domain Eukaryota; kingdom Fungi; phylum Ascomycota; class Dothideomycetes; order Pleosporales; family Pleosporaceae; genus Alternaria; species Alternaria ethzedia. The sequence goes on from NW_026056265.1 coordinate 9,238, forward strand.
CAGGTAATAAGTGCAACAAACTATATTTAGCGTAATAGTTAACTTTAGAACAATAATAGATTATATAGCTATTAGTAAACTAGGTAATTGTATCTGTTATACTCTACTAGTAATACTATTAACTTAGTTGCTAGTAGGTAGTAGTGCAGCCTCTATAGCTACTAGGCAGAGAGTTATAGATGTCTTTAATAACATAAGTTCTTAGCTTCTTACTAAACAGAATAAGAAGACAGTTATTCTAAAAGAACAGCTTACTATTATCGCTTACCTCTAGCTCTTCTAACTTAAGCCTTACGCCTTTAATAATAAGGTAATAAGGTATCTGTTAGTTACTATTATTAAGCGTATCGCGAATAGTAGTTAATTACACGTTAATAGAGTAGAGGTAGTTAAGAACTTCTTAAGTAGAAAGGTTGTTAGCGCCTTTAATATTATTGTAAGAGTTGTGTTACTCTTTTAGAAATAAATAGAAGAGTTCTACTATAAAGCAACTAGAAAGTAAGCTACTTTCTTTAGACTTATATATAAGAGTAAGAAGCAACAGCAAGTTACACTTAGCATCTTCTAAGTAGAGACCTGCTAACTTTACAGCGTTGTAGCTTCCTCTATTCTAGCAGTAGTTACCTAGAATAACCTAATGTTAATGCTATACTTAATTATTAGTAATATACTTAGAGAGGTCTTCTATTTAGTAGGTAAGACTATTAGGCTTAGTGCCTTACTTTCTAGGCTAATACTTAACTTTAAAGTTAAACTCTTCTAAGAATTCTGCCTACTAGGCTTATTATTAGTTAAGGTAACGCTTAGACTAGAAGTACTCTAGTCTGTAGTAGTTAGTAAGAACTTTAATAGTGTTAGCAGTTCTAGTAAGCTCTAGGCGCTATTCTTTAAAGGCCTAGATAATAGTAAGAAGTTCTTTGTTATAGATTTTATAGTTACACTTTATAGGCGTTATCTTCTTAGATAGGTACGCTACAGAGTAGATAGACTTATCTAGCTAGATCTATAACAGAATAGCAGTATAGACGTAGTCTAATACGTTTATTTTAAAAATACTCTTAAGATTAGAGTTAAAATAGGCTAGAACTATCTTACTATAGAACGCTTTCTTTAGCTTATTAAAGGAGCAAGCGGTGTTAAGCGTTATTTAGAACTAGAAGAAATCTCTCTAGGTAAGATAAGTAAGCAGTTTAGTAATATTAGAGAATCTATAGATAAAGCAGTAATAGAAGTTTACAAATTCTAGAAAGGCTTATACGTTCTTAAGAGTCTTAGAGAGCTGCTAGTTTTAGATTGCGCTAACTTTCTTAGAATCTATCTTAATTCTATTAGACGTAATAATAAGACTAAGAAATTTAATCTTCTACTTAATAAACTTAGATTTAAGTATATTTATAGAGAGACTAGCGTTAGAGAGACGTATAACTACCTACAGAAGATAGTTGTTATACTATTCTCTAGTTTCGCTAAATATAATAACGTTGTCTAGGTATATTATGTAGAATTTATCTAAATACTTATGCAAGACGTTATTAATGTACGCCTAAAAGGTACCTAGACTATTATATATACTAAAGAGTATAACTATATACTAATACAGCCTATATAGAGTAATAAAAGTAGATAAGTGCTTATATTTCTTCTGTATGCGTATCTTATTAAAGGCAGCAATAACGTCTACTTTAGAAAAGTAGCGTGCCTTAGAGAGTTTAGTAAGCATATTATAGATTAGCGGCGGCGCGTTCTAGTTCTTAATAGTGTAGGTATTAAGCCTATAATAATTAATATAAATGCAGATACCTTCTCTAGGTTTCTTTACTACTAGTAAGAGAGCAGCCTATTTAGAAGTGCTTTGTTCTATATAGCTCTTACAGAGCATGTTATTAATATATAGCTTTACTACTTAAGCTTTATTTTATAATAAAGGCCTTAACTACTACAAGAAAGGTTGTAGTAGATAGCTAGTCTTAGAATCTAGTTAAATCTTAATAGTGTAATTAAGCTTATTCTGCTAAGAAGAAACTTTATTAGCCTTGCGTAGGTCGAAACTATAGTATAGAGAATGTAGAATATTAGGTAACTTAGATAGAATATTCTTTTTAGACATAGGCGGGCGTTCTATACAGTCTCTAAACTTCTTAAAGTTCTTAGGTAGAATCTTAGCGCCTACTATCTAGAGTAGCTATATATCTACCTACTTCTAGTTAGTTATATTGCATAGTTAGTTAACCTTCTCTATAGACGTTATACAAACCTTATTCTCTTAGATTACTATAATAGCAGCAACTTTACTTAAGATAAGTAAGATATTAGGTAGAGAAGGTGCCTTAGAGTAATAAGCTTTCTTTAACTTATATAAGAGAGAAGTAGAACGTTTAAAGTAGTAACTGCTAGTAATATAGCAGAGCTTGTAATTATAGAGGCAGTAACGTATATAGTAATTAGAATTAAATGTTATTACTATAGTATTCTAGTTAACCTAGAGATTATGTTATTAGAACTATAGTGTACTAAGAATTATTTAAACTCCGCTAAGCTTTGTAATATAGGCGAGAACTTATTTCTTGTAGTTATTAAAAGTAACGTTTACTCTAGTTATGTAAGTAACGTTAGCTACCTAGAAGCTATCTACTAGTTTAAGAATAGTAGAATCTTATAGTGCAATTATTTTGTAGTAGTGTACGTAAGTATAAGATTTATTAATAAAGATAGAAGTATAACTAGAATTACCTATTAATTTAACGTGCAAAGATAGTTATAATAGAGGGGATATAATTTCTTTAAAGACTAGTTACTAACCTACTTAGAGTAGATATATAGTGCTACGTATAGCAGCGGCTACAATAGTAGAGACTTAAACCTATAGTATTATAGAGCTCTCTAGGTTCTTAATTTAGTCTAGAATAGCTTATAATGTAGAGTTAGGTTTATTATTATTATTATTACAGACTTAAATAGAAGAAGATAGAGAAATTAGTGTTAGTATAGATATCTTTAAAGTGTGTAGTTTATTATATTTCTTATACTAGAGAGGTCTCTAGAGGCAATAGTTACTAGAGACTAGGCGTTTTCTGTAAAGGCGTTAATAATAGATTCTAGTAGAGTAGAGCCTTGCACAGCGTTAACCTTTATAGTAGCTTTTAGAATAGAAACTCTAGCAGCCTTATAAGCTTTATTAAGTACTACAAGAACTTCTCTAAAGTAGCCTATAGAAGTAACGTTATTCTAGCTCTTATATAGAGTGTTAGAGCTATTAGGCCTATAACCTACGCAAGTGCACTTAAAGCATTACTTAAGGTTAGTAAGAACCTAGGTCTCTATTAGAGTGCAGTTCTTGTACAGCTTATTAACAACGAAGTAGAAAGCACTAGAACCTCTAGTAGAGTTATTATTATAGTTACAGTTTCTATAATCTCTGCTGTTACTTCTACCTCTATTATTACTTCTACCTCTACCTCTGTTGTTTCTACTAGTGTTCTTAGATATGCTATAGGTAGGTAGAATAGAGAAGTAGAGTTACTTAAGGCAGCAGAGCTTCTAGCTAAAGGTAGCAAAGTTAGTAATGTAGTAGTTATTATCTAAGAGAGGCTTAATGCAGGTACACTACTAAGATAGAAGCTTCTTATATACCTAAAGAATTATCTTCTTATTATTCTATAGAAGAGCCGCAATACTAGCCTAGAAGCGTAATAGAAAGGCGCTAATATTCTCTCTAGCCTTTATGCTTACCTTCTTATTATAAAAGTTATAGGTATTATAGCGTATATTAAGATAACTATAGCTTCTATTAAAGATGTTCTAAACTTATTATACTTATTAGAATTCGCAACTAGAAATAAACTAGCTAATAGATATACTCTGCTAGGCTAAACTGCTAGTCTTTATACAAATAAAGTTAAGTTACTTAGCCTTGTTACCTTTAAAAGTACTTACATAAGCGCAGAACTAGCTTATAATGTTAAGCTTCTACTTCTAGTAAGTGTCCGAACAGGTGCTAGTAGAACCTTTAAACTTATTAGGCTTAGGCTATTTAGAGCAACAAGTATTATATGTAGAAGCTAGTAGAGAAGTATAGTTAAGGCAGTAGAGAGCGCGTCCGCAATAGTCTAGGTAGAGAGCACTAGCTAGATTATTAGACTTCTCTAAGTTAGAGTTATTAGAATTATTAGGCAGAGAAGTAGAAGAAGTCTTCTTAATAAGCACTTAAAGACAAGAGACTTTCTCTAACGCCTTAAGATAGGTAGTATATTCTTTCTTGTACACCTTCTTATAAACGTTCTTACGCTTATATATATAAGTAAGCTAATATTTAGTAGCAGCGTAGTACTCTTCGAGTTAGACTCTAGAGACGTAGGCGTTACTCTTTATTAGGCAGATCTGCTTCTATAGGTGTACAAGCTTACTATTAGAGTTAAGCAGCTATTATTAGATAATGTCTAAGGCCTTATTAGTCTTAGTAACTTAAAGACGCAGGCTATAGAGAGTATTGCGCTTATTAGTAAGCTCTTTCTAGGTCTTCTTTAAGCAACTAATATACATAGCTAGGTTATTATTAAGGTATTAGACAGTGTTAAAGAGAAGCTTATAGAGCTTTACGCTATTCTAGAAAGCTATATAGACTAGACTATCTTTAAAGAGAGTCTTATTAAATTTACTAATATATTTAGCTTAGCTGTGCGCGTTAACTTTATATGCTAATAAAATAGAACAGCTACCTTAGAAAAGGTTAGGCTTAGAAATAACGTAGCTAGTAATCTTATAGTTAGTAGGTATATAGAATACAACGCAACAGACAACAGACTCTAGTTCTAGAGAAGAAGAGAGTTATTAAGTAGGCAGTGTTATAACCAGCTTTTATAGTAACTAAAGGTTTAAGAAGACCTTAGAGCAGTTAGACTCTACTTTATATTATAAGTTTTAGTTAGCAGCGCAACTATTACTATAGTTAACATTACAGTTAGCGTTACAATTAGTATCGCAGTTAGCGTTGTAATTAGAGTCGCAGTAATTAAAAGAAAGATTAAAGAGGTCTAGATAGTACGCGCTGCTACAAGTAACATAGCTAAGCAGGTTACTAAGAGAGGCGTAGCAGGGCTGCTTATTACCGCTATAGGTCTTAGTAACGTTAAGCAGCTTATTAGAGAAGCTAACAGACTTAGTGTTACCTATTAGAGGCTTAACTAAGTTACTACAGTTAATAGAGTAACAGATCTTAGTAAGGTTAGCGTTGTTATTCTCGAAGTCTATAAGGTAACTACTTTCTCTAGAGAAGACATACTAGAAGCTATTCTAGAAGAAGCTAAAGATAATAGAGAGGCTACTATTGCGCAGGTTAGAGAAGCTGCAGAAGCAGAGAAGAGCCTAACAAGAGTTCTAAGAACTAAAAGCTATAGTAGCAAGCGAGTTCTATTTCTATACAGTAAAGTATAAGAATTAGAATTACTACAGGTTACTGCGCTAACTACGCGCAGTAGAGGCAGCAGTTAGTTTAGTAAATAAGAGAGCAGCAGAGCCTAGAGTAGCTATTGTACAACAGGTCTCGTTACTTACTATAACCTAAATAGAGCTAGCGTCGCAAGAGAAAGCGCAGAAAACGTCTTCGATAGAAGCGTCGCTAACTAGAGACTAGAGAATTAGCGACATCGTCGCGATTAGTGTAGGTCTTATTAGAAGCAACTAGCTAAGCTTTACTAGGTTACTATTAAGGTTAGAGAACTATAATAACGTATAAGAGTTGCACAGAGATTAGATAACAATATTGTATTAAATTACAATGTTATTGTAGTAAGGCTTAGAAGAAGCACTTAGAGGTTAAATATATACAGTGTAGGCCGTTAGCCTAAGGTAGGCCTAACGCCTAAGAAACTAAACTATTACAATACGCTAAAGATAGATATACTAGCTACTATTATTACTATAGATTAAGCTTAAATACTAATAAAAATATATTTAAAAAGGCTATTTATTTCTTAAAAAAAAACTTAATATAAATAGGTATATACATAAGTATAGTTGTCTTTAGTAATTTTATTTATTATATTTCTTAAATAACTTATTATTTATAGTTACTTATTTAAATAAAGAAATGCTTTAGTGTAGTAGTAGAAGAGAAGAGCACTATAAAGTATAAACTAAATTACTTTTAGAGAGTAACTAATAATCTAAATAATAGATTATAGAGATAAAATAACTTAAAGTTAGCTAAAATAGTAGTATATATAATTAGAGCTACCTTAACGTCTCTCTTTAGATAGTTCTATATAATGTAATCTTAATTAGACTCTAATTACATAAACGTAATATATAGATAGGCATCTACGCTAATAGCGTAATTTACCTCTAGGTTATAGAAATAGATCTAGTTGTAGATAATAGGTTTATAAAAGCTAAATTTAAACTTCTTAGCGTAGTATGCCTCGCTAAGAGAGTTAAAATATAAGTAATTAAGTAATTTTTCTACTTATCTTCGCTAAGACGCGCAGCTCTTAAAGATAACCTAGATATAAACTAGAATAGGTATTTTATTTAGAGCCGCAATTGCTAAAGATCTAAGAAACTTACGCAGAATATCTTAGATATTCTCTTTTTATATATTAAGAGTATAGATATTAAACTAGATACGTATAACCTTGTTTAGGTACACTAGCTTAGTAGCGTAAAGAAAGTAGTTCTCTATAGTGTTAAGTTATTTAGAGGCATTAGATTATTTAGGTAAAGTTTATAGCTAACTATCTTAGTTAAAAATTATCTCTAATAACTAAAAGTAGATAAGTTTAATAAGTAGGTTTCTAGGTAGAGTAGAGTAGCGTTTATTAACATAGCTAATAAACTTAGCTGTAATATAATATATGTTATATAGATACTTCTAGTGCAATTCTAGGTAACTAATGTTTAAGGTAATAGCTTAGTAGTAGCCTAGAAGAGGTCTATAGGCTAGGTAGAATATAGTGTATATAATATTCTAGAGGTTTAGTTTATATAGGTTAGCTTCTAGACTAGAAATGCACTAGTGTTTGTTAGTTATATTTAGTAATATAGTAGTAGAATAGTATACTTTTAATATCTTATTATTCTTTTCCTCTACTAAAGCAGTACCTATAACGTTAATAAGGTACTTCTAATAGCTAATAGTGTCTACTTAGCTAACTAGAATAGAGACTAGAGTAAATAGTGTCTCTAGTCTAGTAGTATTATCTAGGTAATTATTATATAAGATTTCTTTAAAATAAGGTAGAAATAGTAATAGAGATACTAATACTAGGCTTATTTTAAATACTTACTTATAGAGGTAAGACATTTAAAAGTAGAATAAAAGATAAGATATAAAGAGATATTAGAATAGTTATATATATACCTATACTAGCGTCTCTATAGATATTACGCTAGATATAATCTAGCTCTCTCTTACTTTTACTTATCTCTCTTACTCTTACTTATCTCTCTTACTCTTACCTATCTCTTTTACTCTTACCTACCTCTCTTACTTATATCTATCTCTCTTACTTATACCTATCTCTTTTACTTATACCTATTTCTTTTACTTATACTTATCTTTCTTACTTATACCTATCTCTCTTACTCTTATAGCTTTCTATAACTTTAATAGAGCTAACTACTTATAGTTAGCGTAATAACTAGCGTAATAACTAGCGTAATAACTAGCGTTTTATTATTATATATCTACTATAGACTACCTCTTCTCTTCTCTAACTATTCTCTTCTCTATCTTATTTACTATAATAACTTTATACTAGTAAGTTTTTTATAATTATTTATATAAGTATGTTATATACTTACTAACTATCTAGTACTTATAATTATACGCAATAATTATAAGATTAACCTAAATATAGAACTACATAATAACTCTATAGATGTTAATAAAATTCTCTACTACTTTGCACACTCTAGTGCTCTATACGCACTACGTTTTACTACTACTAGAGTCTAATTTATTAATAATCTACTATAACTCTAGATTAATAGTTATTAGTTAGAGAATAGATATAACAAGACTAATAATGCTTCTACTTATCTTATACACTAGGTAGCTAAAGGTTAATTAGATAGTATTAGATCTATTTATAGATCTAAAATATTATCTAAAGAGAGTATACGCAGGTTTTAGAAGTTACCTAGTAAGCTTAGAAACTAAATTTATAGTTTTATACTACTAACTAAGGCATTAATATTTACTAGCAAAAGAGAAGATAATAGAAAGAGTAATAGTGTTATTTTTATAATATACAAACCTATAGTACATCTTAAAGGTTTTAGTCTTTTTACTAATAAGAAATAGTTAAGTATTCTACACGCTTACTTAAAGGTTACGCTTAGTAAAATAGGTGTAGAAATATAGATATAGGCTCTAGTAGAATAGTCTAAGCGTTTACTCTAGCTTCTAGATAAGTATTATAAGCTAGAAGATAGTAGGTTACTATACTATAAGAATAGCGTTTAGTACGCTAAATTAGTTATTAGAGTACACTTTGCTCTTACCGCTAACATTATATAATTAAGAAATAACGCCTATCTATAGAGTAGATTCTCTTTTAATATAGGTTATATTAATAACTCTACTAGCATTATTAAGAATCTTATAGAAGTTAATAGACTTAGTAGTCTAAGTGTATAGTAGCTAAGCTTAGATAGTAATTATCTACAGCTGTTTATAGAAGTAATAATAGTTAGGCTAAGTATACGTCTAGCTATTATAGTCTACCTCTTTATTAAGAGCTATATTACTAGTAATATTAGCTTTATAGATATTATATATAACTTACGCTATATCGCTAATAATAGCTTCTTAGATATTATAGTATACGCTTATACTAATAATATTTAGAGATAGAATACTTAGCTACGTAGCGTAGGTAGAAGTACTATTAAATAGGTTACTTTACGTATTATTTACCTAGAGAAAGAGTAATATAATAATACTAGTAGCTCTCTAGTGTTTATAGACTATATCTAGTAAACTTAAAAGACCTTTTTAGTTAGCTCTATACTTAACTTAAACTTAATAAGTATACTTTTATTATAGTAAAAAATAGCTATACTTTATAACTACAAATAGTTACCTATAGAGTAGGCATATACTATATATTCTAAAAAGTCTTTTTAATAATTAAGAATTAAATTTACTATTAATATAGTATAATTAATAAACAGCGCGTATAGCTAGCTTCTCTTACCTCTTACTTTTCTTATCTAGTATCTTACACCTTGCACCTTTTACCTTATACTTTATACCTTACACCTTTTACCTTATACCTTACACCTTATATCTTATACCTCTTACCTTATACCTCTTATCTTATACCTTGCACCTCTTACCTTATACCTCTTACCTCTTACCTTATACCTCTTACCTCTTACACTAGAAGTACTTAGGTAAGCTAGTATCTACTAGCGTATTAACTAGCGCGTTGTATATATTATAAACTAGGTTTCTTTTTCTCTTATTTATACTTTCTCTATTAATAATAATATATTAGCTTTGTCTCTTCTCTATTAAAGAGTACGTGCTATACCTACTTTTACGTACGTTATATTAGAGCTAACTATAATATATAGATTATAAGTTATTAATATTATAGCGTAAAAATGTAATAATAATATAAGCTACTAGATAGGTAATAGACTAAACAAACTACTCTCTATAGACTATAATCTACACTTATTTACTAAATAGAGTAGTATCTATACTAGTATTATAACTAGTAAAGAACTATAGTTTATTAATAATAATTCTTCTCTCTAAAACAAGAACTATTAGAATTTTAGTAGTATAGATAATAGTTAGGTCTTAGAATCTAACACTAGTATAAAGAAGAATAACCTTCTATTTACAAACTTACTATCTAAATATAGTAAGTATTAGTTTAAAAAGTTACCTAGTAAACTAAGAAACTAGATCTATAGTTTTATACTACTAATTAAGCTATTAAAAGTTATAAGTAAGAGAGATAGTAATAATATTGCGAATAGTGTTACTATTACTATATATAAGCTTATAGTACACCTTAAAGGTTTTAGTGTTATAGTTAATAAAGAATAGTTAAGTGTTCTCTATTCTTATCTATAGAAGGCGCTTAGCGAAAAGAGTGTTAAGATATAGATAAAGGCTCTAACTATACGTCTTATATACTTTACGCACTTTAATAATAAATACTATATACTAGAAGATAGAAAGTTACTATATTATAAAGATAGTGTCTAATATACAAAGTCTATACCTAGAATATATTTTACTCTTGCTACTAATATTATGCGCGCTAAGAATAACGCTTATCTATAAAGTAGGTTCTTCTTTAACATAGAGTAGATAAACTACTACGCTAGTATTACTATAGATCTTATTACTATAAATTAGGTTAGTTCTTCTATATATTAACCTTATCTCTTCTAAGATAACCTCTAATAGTTTATTAAAGCGTTAATAGTTAGCCTTAGTGTTAGTTATACTATTACGCTCTACTATAACATAGAGTTATATAGTAATACGTAGAACTATTTAAGTTTTATAGACTTTGTTTACAATCTACGCTATATTATAGATAATAGTCTTATTAACATTATAGTCTACTTATATAATAGAACTATTTTTAGATAGTATAACTAACTTTGTAGTATAGGCAGACCCGCTATTAAATAGGTAGTTAAAAACACTACCTACTAGAATAGAGTAGCTAATAAAGAATAATAGTATTAAGTTAGTTTATAGGTCTATAGTGTTAGAGTGCTACTAAAAAAGTCTTTTTTAGTTATCTACCTACTACTACTTCTTTTAGCAGAATCTATAATAGAGAATAAAAGTAGTAAATTATTTTATAGGCTATTATCTTAGAGTATTACTAAAAAGGTCTTTTTTAGTTACCTACTTACTACTACTTCTCTTAGAGAAATATATAATAGAGAATAAATGCGATAAATTATTCTATAGATTTATTATATTAGAGAGGCTACTAAAAAAGTTTTTTTTAGTTATCTACCTATAATATAGAGTTAAACTCTATATAATTACTATAAGTCTAATAGCACGTACTCTATTGCGTTTATAGTAGCTAAGGTAGTACTTTAAGAAATATAGTAATTATAGCTTACTTAAGTAGAGGTTATATAATATATATTTATAATCTAGATAGTCTCTCTTAGTAGTGCTATAACATACTTTACCTATTATCTTCTACCTCTTACCTCTTACCTCTTACTTCTTACCTCTTACCTCTTACTCTGCACTCTATACCTTTTACCTCTTACCTTTTACCTCTTATTTCTTACCTCTTACCTTCTAAGCTACTATTTACTATATACAGCGCTACTCTTTTTACGCTAGTATAACCTTATATTATATATCTACTACTTATAACTATACTTCTTCTCTTCTACACTCTTATTTCTACTCTCTTATATACTCTCTTATAACTATTAATTTATATTAGAAAACGCTTAAGAAACTATAGCAACTCTAATTTCTACTTATTATGCAAAGTTAGCGCGCGTAGTATAGATTATATAGAAGCTACTAGCTAAATTATAACTTAAGATCTATAAGTACCTTATCTTGCTAGCTAAGATAATAATAATTAATAAGAACTTAGTGTATAACTAGAACTAAGAATAGAAAGTCTAGTATTATATAATATATATGCATACCTATCTACGTTAATTAAATCTTTTCTAGAATAAATTTAATATAGAAGTACTTAAGTTTCTTAAAGATAAGCCTTTAGTATTATATTAGACTATTTAAAGAGATTTAACTATCTAGTTACTAGGTAGTACTAACGCTACTATAATTCTAATAGACACTAAGATAACTATAGTAATAACGTAGGTCTGCTAGAGCGCTGCGTATATATATAGTCTAACTAGTTACGTAGAGACTTAGTGTAGAGTATTAATTAGTGTAGCTATTAACTATTTTAGTAGTAGAGATAATAGTAACTCTACTTATACTCTTAACGTTACTCTTATTAAAGAAGTTATTTAATTAATATATTTAACTTAGAAATAGTACGCTGTAGAAAGCGAAGAAGAGGTACGTAGCTATAAGGCTAAATTAAGGTATTTTCTATATTAAGCTATAAGACACCTTATAGCTAAGTAGAAAATTATTATAGTTCTTTATATTCTATATAATAATAAGCTAGAAAAGAATGCTCTATTCTAACTACTACGCAATATTAGAACTATAGCACGTTTTAGCGCTATTACTATTTAGGTATATATATCTAATTACTATAACGTAACAAATAACTAGTATTATATATTAGAGAGAACCTATATAAAGGTAGTATAGAAGTTTATAAATAGTAAGAAATAGAATAGAGGGTAGAGACAGCTATAAAGCGTTATATAGGCGCTATAACAATACACTCGCTAGAGTAAATAAGAAATTCTGCTTAGTATAGTATTAGCTTATTTTAGGTTTATATATAGATAATAGATATTTAGATTAGTAGATAGTATATAGAGACGCTAGAAACTGCAGCACTACTATTCTAATATTAGTAGTAGTAGAAAGAGTATACTCTACTTATAGATAATATAAAAGTCTTTTAGTTATAAGTAATATATTAGACTAATAATAATATATACGTAGTTCTTTACGTATTAATTACCTATTTTATTATAATAATCTATATTCTATATATACTATATTTAAGTTACGCTAAGAAAACGTATTATTTTTATAATATGTTATAAAGTAAACAACTAAAGATATACGTTAACATTGTTTAGGTATAGTTACTTTTTTAGATAGTTTTCTTTCTACTATAGTATAGTTATACTTTATTATTAGAAAATAAAAACCTTTCTAGACTTATACTTAAGTACATAGGCTATCTATATATATATAGTAGCTATATACTTAATAATATTATAAGTGCCTAAGCGCTACTAAAAAGAGCCTTTTAGATTTACTACTTAATTGCTAGTTTGTTTTGTATACAGAAATAGTGTAATTGTATTAGAGCGTAGTTTATCTAATATTCTCTAGGTATAACCTAGAAGACTTCTCTTTTCTCTAAGTTACATATAGAGATAATATAATTATATCTAATAGTATATTCTTAGTAAGAACCTTATCTTACGTTAGTGCTACCTTATATATCTAGTAGAGCCTGTCTAACATTCTTACTACGCTGTAAATATTAGTATCTATAAAGGTAATTCTTTAGTAGGTAGTGTAGTAACTAGACTAGTGTTTAAAATAGTGTGCGTAATATACTTCTATATTAGAGAGAATGTAAAGAGACTAGAATAAGCCTATAATTTAACTCTTTTAGTAGATAGTGCCTTAAAGTATTAGAGTTATATATATAGAGAGAGATAGTTTAGTAAACGCGTAAAAAGTAATAGTACTAATAATATATTAGATAATACTACGTATATATGCGTCTTCTAGGTCTATTTTATATACGTTTAGTGTAAGGTTAAAGAGCTTATTATAATAGATTAAATAAATAGCGTTAAAGTAATAGTTTCTAAGATCTTGTTATTTAGTAGATATAGCTTCTAATAGAGTTAGATCTATATATACTAAGTCTACTACTAGCTGTTTAGAGACTATACTTATAGGTAGTATACTTAGAAGAGTAGTGTTTTGATAATTATAGTACCTAGTATATCTAAGACTTAAAACTCTATTAATCTAGTAGCATAGTCTATCTAGGTTTAGGTAATAGAGAGTTGCTACTTTAAGTATATTATAATATTCTTAGAATAGTAGTTTAATAAAAGGTATTAGAACATAAGTAATCTCTTTAATATTTCTATCTATAACTTACGCATTAAGGCTAGTAATAGACTAAGTGTATAAATTAGCTCTTTAGTACGCTTTCTAGTATTACATAGAACTACTTACGTTATATAATTAGGCCTTGCGTTCTTTAGTGTACGCTAGGTTTATAGTATATTTTTTATACTCTATACTACTATATAGAAGAGGTACGAGTACCTATAGAGGTTCTTTAGTAAGCTAGTAGTACTTAGTTATTATATATAGAATATAGTTCTATAGTAATCTATATTAGTTACTAGTGTTATTAGACATAGTAGTTAACTTTAGAGAAGTAGAAGGTAGAGAGCGTTTAATTAAGAATTTGTTTCTTTTTGTAGTTAAGAAGTAATAGATAAGAAAGTTATTAGAATTAAGAGAGCTTCTAACGCTAAACATATTATACGTAACTACGTATAGAAACTAAAGAATAGTTTAGTTAGCTAGTACATAGTATATATTAGTATATTTCTATAAACTTTATAGTTTCTCTTTTACTTATTATATTAGATTTCTTATCTCTATTTTCTTATTCTCTTATAGCTATCTTTAATGTTATTGTATAATATATAGATATATTAGTAGTTACTTTAATATCTAGTTTTATTAGTCTATCTATAGAACTATAGATTACTATATATAGAAATCTAATTAACGTGCCTAAGGTATAAATAGATATTACACCTTAATTAGTATCTTAAAATAATAATAATAGTAGAGTAATTAAATATAATAATCTACTAGTTAATATAATAGCAAGGTTGCTGTGTAAATCTATTTATACTAAATTTAAGAATAAGATTACGCGCATGCGTAAAGAGTGTAGCATTACTACTTATACTAATCTATTAGATATAGATCTAGGTTATAGTGCCTCTCTTACGCTAGATAATAAGCTACTATATTAACCTAAGAATATATAATTACTCTATAGAAGAGCGTTAGTCTAGTACCTAAGAACCTAGTACAGCCTTGCGCTAGCACTTACTATTAATAGGTTACAAAGTTAGCTCTAAAACTCTTAGGCCTAACTTTTATTTAATACGTAATATATTACTACTTTAATAAAGATTATAGAGGCTAGAATAGAAAGTAGAATATTAATATATAATATTAGAAAGCTAGATAATCTATAACTAGTTAAGCTACACTTTTAAAAGTTTATTAGTTCTGCTATACTATAACTATAGTGTTCTAACCTTATAAGCGTCTACCTATTATTACTAGTATTTATAAACGTAAGCAGAAACTATATCTATTTACTTATTTATAACTTCTAGTTAATTACTAATAACTAATATATAATAATATAGGCCTTTATTTACGTAGATAAGGCATTACGTAAGATATAGCTAGAGTAGTTATAGTGTATTAGAGAGTAGATAGTATAGATGTTATAGATAGAAGAGGTAGCCTACTAACTATTAGTAATAATAAAAAGTTACTACGTAGAAGGCCTATAATCTTACTTTTAGTAATAGCTAGTATAAATGCATAGTCTATATATTCTACACGCAGTTTAAGTAGAATTACGCTAGTCTTGCTTATTAGAGCTAGACCTAAAAAAGTCTTTTTTAGACGCTCTCTTTATTATTATCTTCTTAGTAGAGTAGTTATATAATTATACTTAGAGCGCTAGATAGAGCTAAACCTAAAAAAGTCTTTTTTAGACGCCTTTCTTATTATTATCTTTCTAGTAGAGTAGTTATATAATTGTACTTAGAGCGCTAGGTAGAGCTAGACCTAAAAAAGTCTTTTTTAGACGCCTTTCTTATTATTATCTTTCTAGTAGAGTAGTTGTATAATTATACTTAGAGCGCTAGGTAGAGCTAGATCTAAAAAGACTTTTTTAGGCGCCCTTTTTATTATTATCTTTCTAGTAAAGTAGTTATATAATTGTACTTAGAGCGCTAGGTAGAGCTAGACCTAAAAAGACTTTTTTAGGTGCCTTACTTATAGTTATTATTTTAGTTCTGTTTATTAGATTAGTTACTAATTAGTATTCTCTTAAGATATAGTACTATACCTTAGTTATTGCGCTAGTTAGGTAGAACTATATGTAAATAAAGCGCAGTAATATATAGCTATATAATAAGTAGTCTATTAACTAAAACTAGTGTATATAGCTAATAGGTAATCTATTTCTATACTAATAGAGTAGTTATAGAAAGATTAAGGCTGTGTTTTACTTTGTCTTTAATAAGTTTAGTTATTTATAGTAGAAATTGCGCTTATATAGAAAATATAATATACTCTACTACTCTAGTGTATTAGTATTATAGATATAGTAAGTATTTCTATTATATATTAGTAACGTAGAATATTGCGTCGTAGATAGTAGCTAGAAGATAGTATTAGAGATAGCTAATAGAGTTATATCTTGTGCGCGTAAGTATATATTAGCTAAAGCTAAGTTTAACGCGTCTACTAGCTATATAGTAGCATAACTTAATATAGTAATTTATATTACTTATTAAGCTAGTAATATAGTATAAAGAGTAAGTAAGGCGCTAGATAGATAGAATAGTTCTAATTGTAGAAATAGAAACGCAATAGAAGAATAGTAGCTTATAGTATATATTAGCGAACTTCTATAGGCTATTAGCTTTAGCATTAGAGGTAATAGTAAAATAGATTATATTCTAACCTCTACTAGATTATAGACATTACATATCTAGAGAGTAATGTAAATAAATATAGTAACTTTATAGAGACCTTTACGCTAGGTAATAGTAGAGAGTAGCGTAGTATTACTTTTTATTATATATTCTTTAAAGGTTAAGAGAACAAGCGTATATAGTACTTATATTAGACTTCTCTAGAGGTAGTGCTAAGCATTCTAGACGCTAGTGTTAGTGTCTCTTAGTATTAATAGACGTAATATCTACTTACTAGATAATATTATTTCTACTACACTACCTACTACCTTATACGTAGTAAAGAAATCTCTATTTACGTAGTTAAGGCTAGCTACCTTACTATAGGCTTAAATTTAGTACATATTCTCTCTGCCTACTAAGAATCTTTATACTAGTCTATAGGTTAGTCTTCTCTACTAAATAACTCTTGTACTTAGATATATTATATATCTAACATAACCTAATAGTGTTTAGAGATATACTATACTATAGACTAGTTTAAAATAGCTATACAAAGGTGTATATAATTCTAACTCTAAAAGCATTTGCATACTAAACCTAGAATAAAATAGTAGTAGTGTAGTATACTAGATATAGTAGATAGATAATACTACAAACTATATATGCTAGCTCTAGAAGACTTGCTAAGCTCTAGGTAGTTAATAATTCTATTAGACTAAGCTAGTGCTATACTTAAACTATATCTTACTACTAATCTAGCGCACTAGAATATAGAGTAATATCTCTAGATTATAAGATAGTTATAGGTAAGAAATACGTTTATTAAAGTACTAAGAGTATAGAGAGAGGCCTAGAAGGCAACTGTAGACAGCTTCTCTTAACTTAATACACTATATACTTAGTAACTATTTGTTAGAATAGTAACTCTTCTATTAGAACTTTAACTTATTATCTATAAGAATTTTATTCTATTAAGGTTAAGCTACTTTATAGGTAGCTTAGATAAGATATATAAGAGAAAAACTATACCTTATAGAAGAATATATAAGAAAACATAGATA